>NC_051177.1:152509299-152549467 GCF_013339695.2 Rhipicephalus sanguineus | reverse complement strand
AGTCGCCGAACTAATGACGCCGCACGTTCTGCTTCAAATGGAGAGAAGGTCGTGGTTGCACGGGCTGGGGAATCTCTATTATGTGTGTTTATATAAAGACATCTGAGTCTACATTTACCGCGTCATAGCGCAAGCAAGCTCCACTTGTCGCTATTAGTTGAGCTAACTGCATCACATGAAAGTTAGCCTTACGAATATGGAAAGGGTCCATACATTTCAATTTACGTCACAATTAGTACACTACAGTTAAAGACAACAATCAACGCACTGTGTGCCTCCTGTAGGCTGAATGTCTGTTCGATTCGTTTGGTTGTGTCTAAGATATAAACGAGCCGCTGAAAAAATCGTCTTTATTCGTTCATAAATATACGTGCTCACCTGAATCGATGGACGTATGCTCATTAACTGTAGAAAGAAGTCCAGTGAAGGTGTAATAACATCTGTCATTTATTTTGGAAGTAAATAATTTAGTGTATGTACTGAAGTAACTAGTATTACATTAAGTTTACATAATACGCGGTTGGCGCCGCTGAGGACAAACGTCAAGTAATTTATTGATAATGAGGTTGTTATGCTTATCAGCGAAAAAGCATTAGTTTTATGCGCTTCCTTATCTTCAAATAACGATTACTTAATTATTTATCATCTTCATTTTCTTGCTAAAGAACGTTGGAAAATCGGCAATCACGGAAGTCGTCACAGCAATCTCTCCACCAGTAAAGAATGAGTGACGTCTTGTGCAGGAGGATTAAAATCAATTACTGCGGTTTCAGGCGCCAATACCTCGATATGAATATGAGGTACGCTGAAGTGGAGAGGTCCTAATATTCCCAAACCTGCGGTTTTTCAACTTGCACCTCAACAAAGCACACGCGCCTCTAGCATTTCTCTCAATCGAAATGCCACCGTCGCATCCAGGACCGGATCTGCGTTTTTCCGGTCAGTAGCAAGCACCGCAACAACTGTATCACCGCTGCGGATTCTCCCATTCGCAAGTATATATCACGCTAGCTGGTTTCATTTTTCGTCTGCTGCAAGTTCTTAATTATCTCCCCCCGGTCAGCCCTTTGTCGTCCTCGGCTACGATTCGCGCCCAGTGGTGCCCATTCCACTGTTTTGACTTACCATGGTTATTAGACTACCGCTCATCTTAGGAATCATTTAACCAACATTAGCCAAAAAAGAAGGACAGAGGTTGAAAACGACGGATTTAGTCTTGCGATGGAAGGCTGCCTCGTGTGCAGAAAATTTTAACGCAGTGCGAATTATCAAGACAGTGTGCTTGCAATATCGTGAGCCGAACCAAAACTAACCAACATTATCGTGCACTCTCCAACACTACCTGCACTGTCCCAAGCGTCGGCAGGCGTCGGCAGGCGAACGAGGCGAACACCAGCTATCTTTAGCAAATGCAACGAGTGCTCGTATTATGCACGCAAATACGCTAGTTGATCTCACATAACTTAGTATGATATGCTCCGTTTTACTGCACTGTCTTCGGGAAAGGCAGTCGTTCTTTTTTTGTTGCTTGCCTCAAAACTGACAATACAAATGATAATACCGCATTACGGAGAATGTGTGGAAGCGGCCTTGGCAGATGTAGCATTTTGAAAATCGTTCCGCGACTCTGCTATCTTTGCGATTCCGGCAGCAAGATGTGCTACAAAATGTTGAGCCGCCGGAATCGAACCTACCACATCTAGTAGGTTCGATTCCCGGCGGCGCAACTTTTTCTTCAAGTTTCTTCCTTTCTAATCCGTTAGCATTCATTTTATCAACGTCGTATCCGTGACGGAAATACATCACTGAAATCTTGGTGGAGCTCGGCATAAAACACTTTCATGTTGTAAGACGAGAGTATGTGAAACCACTGCGGAATGCTTCTGCAGCAAAGCTCGTTTATATAGCACATCTTGCTGCCCGAATCGCAAATATAGCAGATTGGCGGAACGATTTTCAAAATGCTACATCTGCCAATACCGCTTACACACATTCTCCGTAATGCGGTATTATCATTTGCATTGTCAGTTTGAGGCAAGCAAACAGAAAAAATGAATGCCTTTCCCGAATACAGTGCAGTAAACAGAGCATATCACTAAGTTACGTGAGATCAACTAACGAACCTACTACATCTAGGAGTTGCCCGGAGGGTTTCATGAAGAGCGGTCACGTCGCCCGCGATGCCCTGGACTCACCGATCGTGGTTCACCCGTCCGTGACGTACTCGTGCCTCTCGCCGACCGACGCCCCGTGACGGTTGCCTCGTCCGCCACGCCGTGTGCCTTTCACCGACCGGGGCTTCGCCTCTCCGTCACCCATGTGCTCGGGCCTCTAGCCGATCGTGGTCCCGTCCCTGAACTCTTGTCACCGACTCCCACCGCATCTTTCCTATCTCTCTCTTCTCCGTCGCTCTGCCCCTACTTCTTTCCTTTTTCTTTCTACTTTTCTTTTTATCCCCATCCTCCTACTCCTATAGGCGCTTAGCCGTGTCGCCTATAGGCAGACAGAAATTAGCGCCTCTTCCTTTTCATCAAGAACCACTACAACAACAACTGTATCTAGGTCCGCAGCGATAAGCGCCCGGCGCTATACCGAATACCCCACCGGGAGTTTTTTTCGTTTTTTCTTTAAAAAAAAGCCACCAAGGCATATGTACGACACTACACAAACGCGCCGTATATCTCTGACACATTCTCTATCTCGCACTGAGCTCTCTGTTGGTCGGGCTAGGTGGGGCGGGGCGGTGCCGTCGTGTTTGAGCAAAGTGAAGTAATATGTCATGACACTACCACTGATAGGCAGCGATTCGCTGACAACGCAGCTAAAGCATGGCCTCCGATATCGCGCGCAATCTTGGAGGTTATCATTAAAGCGTCTCGATACCAGCGAAGAGCACTGGCCACGCTGACATCGGGGAGTCGCCCTAGACGCAGTTTGCGTTCTCTGCCTTTTGCTTCGTGTTAGCGTGTGCCGGCTCGTTGTCGGATGTAGTGCAGCTTCCACATGCACCAACGGTGTTGGTCCGCCACCCACTGCTTCGAATGCGATTGCACCGACTAATAAAACTTGTAGTAGAGTGACATAGTCGAACATCCACCGCTTCTGTGTGAAGAGTAGAAGTGCTGCCGCCGGGTACACAACGGTAAAATAACTAAAAACGATCTTCCAGCTAGGCACTGCGCAAAACTAAGCACATAGTCGCTTGAAATTCGCCGCATGGGACCACCTGGCCTAAAAATAAGGCCCTCTGATTTTCTTTTTCGAGAATGCAAAACTTGTTAGAAACATTCACTATTTGGGATCACTAGCTTTTGGGGCAGAAACTTCGAGTACAACAAATGAACTCGATATATATAAAGAAATACCCTGAGTTTGAAAACTCACTCAGTGCTAGCAGACAAGGACGTAGGAGAGACGACACTACAATGTGCTAACTTCAACAACTTTATTTCCTGGAAACGTCCATCTATTTATCCAAGCGCAGTGGGGCCACATCCGTTCAATCACTTGCCAATCAGAAATGCTGCCTCCTTATCTAATATGTCAATTGATGGGACACTAACACACGTGTCACTATTGCGAGAGATAGCTTGGGCTCCACTAATCTATCGAACATCTTTATCTCTGCGCTTTGCCAGAACAGTGCATGAATCATACATTGGTGCGCAACCGCACTCTAGCGCATTGTGGTGTCTTCTCTCCTACGTCCTTATCTGCTAGCGCTGAGTATGGTTTAATATTCAATTTACCAACACTCCCCAAAAAATGGCAAAGGGACACTGAGTGCGGTAGAACAAAAATGATAGGCCTAACATGAAGAGATAAGAAGGTAGCAGAGTAGACCATGTAACAAATACGAGTAGACGATATCCCAGTTAGAAATAAGGGCAAATAGGGGGCCTGGTCATGTCTTTTCACACGAAGAATAGATAATGGATGGTCAGTAAAAGTTACAGAATAGATACGAAGAGATGAGAAGCGCAGCTCAGGACGAAAGCAGGCTGCGTATGGCGATAACATTTTCAAATTTGGTCATTAAAGTGAAAGACCTCTTTAACGACAAGGTAAATAGGATATCATTGGGAGAGTCCTTCATACTGCAGTAGCCGTAGAACCTGCTTATGATGATTATTGAGGCTTCTGCAAATAAATCAAAGCATAATTCGTTCTTTCAAGTGTTTTTTAAAGTGCCTAAATACATTTTGCTAATTTTGGAAAGTCTGCCGGTAAATCCCTGAGCTTTAGAGATTTCGTTTAAAACTCAAACAAAGCTTCAAATACATGTACACATCTCCCGTCTCCACCAGTTTTTATGACATTTAACTTGATTCACGACTTCTAAAGTGGATATTTGTAAATTGTAGTATGGGTGTTTGAAATATGAAGTACTTTGTCAAGCTTGAGTTTTCCTCAAAACTCAACAGCGGTTTCATCCGTGACATCCTTTGTTTGGAGTAAATATATCTCGCATTACTCATCTTATTTCCCCTCTCTCTCCCGCTACACAGTGCGGTCAACAAAAAGGTTCGATTGCGGCAACCAGACTATCACGATAGAGCACGTCTGTGACTTCGTGAAAGACTGTGCTAACGGCGACGACGAGCGGAACTGTGGCCAGTGCGACTTCAGCAATGGCTTATGTGGCTGGAAAGCCGGCGGTACTCTGAACCGCGGCACGACAGCATGGCGCCGCCAAGAGATAGGTGAAGTCGAGAACTCCCCCACCACCAAAGCGGACGATAAAACCACCGGTGAGTGCTCGTGAAAACTGCAGCGCGATTACTAGAACACGTGCAGTTCCTGAAAGTTGGCCAGTACTGTCAGAGCGTCACCAGACACACATATCTGGGCGTAAAAATTTAGGCACGAGGTGACATATCACACTAGTCAGCTGGAAAATTGAAACACACGTTCGCTCTTTTCTGATGAAATATTGTGCGGGCCGCAACCGCGTTCCTCCGAATGTTGCATACTAATAATTCACCCATCTCGTTTTCGAAGTGCTCTTCCTGATGCTTTTGAAAGTGCGGACGACTCGTGCTCTTGTTTCATGCAGAACTATGCTTGTGTTTCTTCATTATTTCAATATCGTATACTACTTTGATTGTTTCTATTGTATTCCCAGCCTTGTTTTTGTTTTGTTGTTGCACATTGCCGTGCCTGGTTTCAGAGGATTTGTTTACCGGATTGGGGCAGAAGGGGCACTCAGTTCCCTCTCCCCGAGCTTTTCCAGGGGGAGCCTCGACCTCGCTTGTGTCTATTATCTCTAGAGAGCAGTGCCTCCGGCTGAGCTGTAAAACACAAAGAGGAACAGCCTGCAGCGTGTGGCTCGGGCAGCTGCGAAGAACGTCCGTCTAGCTCAAGCCTACGAAGAGTAAATATTGTTTTGTTGTTTGCTGCCCCCGTGTCCTCTCTGAGGGCTCCTGCAGACCACCTGCCCTGATTTGGCGCTCCAAGTAGGGCGCCAGTGTATTAGAGGAACAAGAACACGGGCGCAGCCACAGAAAACACCTTTAACGGCCAAGCTCTGGGCCCCGACTGCCTGCTGTTCCGGCGAGCGTGAGCGTGCCAAGCCAGAGTGCTGCGTTCTTCGTTGTCCTCTTCTTCCTGCAGCCGCCAGCGCGCCCACTTATCTGAAGAGCCCTCATTAGCAGCTGAATTGTTTCCAAGATATTCATTATTATACCGGACTGAACGTTGCACAAACTTTCAATGTTTATAATAGGAGTGGCAAAATTATTTTGCGTACTTCACTCCCATTCCAATCACCGCATACCGGCTTCACTGTACCCCATACCCCGCACATGCGAAACCTACGTCTCTGCTTGCTTTCCTCCACAGTATTCAAAAGCCTTGAGAATCAAAGCAAATGAATCGGTTGAAATTTGTCTAACAAAATGGTGCGACTTAAGCCAGCGTCTCGGCATGGCGACTTCTGTTTGTCAGTACACAAACAGCTTCCTTTAACAGCGTTATGTCTTAAACTTTCAATCAGAGCGCAGAAATAGAACAGCGAGCTTAGTGCGCTTTTTCTCACATGAGGGTAAGAACACGAAAAGCCCGTTTGTATATGTGCTTATTGTATTTTTATAATTTTTTATAAACACTGTATTTGCCTGTATCCACTCATTTACCCGCTTAAGCACGAAGGAGAAAGGGCTGCACATATACAGGGCGCCGCAGCTAACTCCAAAGTTTTAAAGTATTCCGACGCACCATATAACAATGGGAAGAAATGCCTGTCGCCGAATATTGCATCGAGTAAGTAACAGTATATTTTGAGGTAGTATTGAATGCTTAATTAGTAAAAATTAATTAATGAACTTTTGAAGCAACGAAGCTGAGCAAAATTCCAATCAGAAAGTTAAAATCGATTTGCAAATCTTCTGGTTATACTGTTTCTAACTTGCTATCTATTCAGTATTAGGGCTTTTTTCTGCTTACTACAGATGCCCACGAAACTGAAACAGAATACAGCATGTGTTGTTGCAGTTAAAAGTATGCTCGGCAGTGCACGGCGTCTTAGGTAAACTGAACGGTCAATGATACAAGACTACAATAACATATGCCAATAAAATCAAACCTGCAAAGTTTAACTTGTCTATGGGACATTTCGTACATATAACTGTTCGTGCTATTCGTAGAGCTCTGTTTAACGAAATTTTGAAAGTGGCCATAGGGAATATACATTGCATAGTGTTCGCTATCTCTTGCGATATCTAGTCCATAATCGATGTCACATTCGTCGGAGGAAAGCAAACAGCTGTCTTGACGTTAGACAGCATACGACTCATCCATTATATATGTAATGAAATGAAAACAAAAAGAAGAATAATATGAATAGAGTAGCAGCAATGAACAAAAAGAAGTTTTCATGTCGCCATCTCCCCAGCATTCATTGTGTTTCACCAGAATCCACGTGGCATGCAAAGCCGCCGCGATGGCACAGTGGTTACGGTACTCGGCTGCTGACCCGAAGGTCGTGCGTTCGATCCCGGCCGCGGCGGTGGCATTTATTATGAAGGATCCGTTCATGGGCGAGTCGGCCCATGTCTTGATATATATCGAGTATGTGCGGCGCAATGAAACGAAGACAAGAGAAGACACAAAACGACATAAACTGGAGCTGAGTTCCAACTGATTTATTGAAAAGCACGAATGCCGCTTTTTTATACATGCGCAAATGTTATCAACAACTCTAACGCATCGTGGAGGGAGCGTACAATATCTGTATCTTTTTGTCACTTAGATACACACATGGCGCACTTACTCTTGATACCGGATTTCCTAATGTGAGCTGCCTCTATTATTTCTCTTTCTGTTTTTGTCTTTGCATGTTTGATAGAGGTCGCGTGATCAAATTGCGGTGTGCCTTCACACTTGTTGCAGTGGTCTGTAAGATGTCCGCCTGAACTGTTTTTTACATTTAAAAAATGCTCACGTGCTCTGAAGTTGAAACATCGGCCCGTCTGCCTAATGTACTCTTTTCCACAGCTGAGTGGTATCCTGTATACCACGTGAGTCACACAATCGGTGTAACGATGACCATGCTTCTTTGCGCAGGATTTCTTCTTTTCTTTGGTGAGCATAAGACGAAGCTGACCTAACTTACATAGCTCAGAAAACACAACTTTGATGTCATACCTGTGGGCAATCTTCTTAAGATTGTGGGAGAATCTATGGATGTATGGTATCACCTGCGGTCTTCGTCTATCTTTTTTTCTTTTTGGAGGTCAGGTTCCTTTTTCTCTATGTCCTGTAAAACTGATTCACAGACAGCATTCACAACAAAAGAGGGAAAGCCCGCTGCGTCTAAACGTTGCAACTGGTTATTCAGACTATCTGAAGTGGTGTGTAGGCAGCTTTTTGCTAGTGCTGATTTCGCACATGACATCGCAATCCCGCTTTCAACAAGTTTATTGTGCGCGCTGTCATAAGGCAGAAAGACTTATGACAGCGCGCACACTACACTTGTTTACATATACATATAGCAAACATGGTGATTGTTGAAGGTTAGCTTGAGATCTAAAAATTGCGTACTGTTGCCACTTGGCCTCTCACCTGCAAAGGTTAGACCACGTGATTCAATGGAAAATACACTGGTGATCATACCGACAATATTCTCAAAATCTGTGGAACTCAAATCTGATATAACTACTAAGTAGTCGTGTACGTATCTAAAAAAAAACGCCAGGCCTGCACGGAAAGCGCACCACAGTCACAGCGAAAGCTGGAAGAGCGGCACTTCTAAGCCCGTTATAAGCACTCATGGGGAAACGACACTAGCAACGTACCCACTACGCCCCCAAATCATAATGTTTGTAATGTTGGGAAGCACCCACCACGACATTATTCTTCATTCTGCGGAGAAGCGATGTACCATCTGTAAGGCATTATGTGCGCTTTGTTGATGCGACGATTGATGACGATGAAGAATTATTTCTGAGCCCTTTGTAATGGGTTGGAAGCTTGAAACGACAGACTACTTACGCAATTCGCATTCTGTGACGCCCGGTCGTTATTTCACTCTCCCACCACGCTCTATACCATACGCTAACGTAAGAAAGAGATAGAGAGAGGGAATTAACTTTATTGAGACCCTGAGGAAATGGATCATAAGAGCCTTATGGGCTTCCTTGGCAACCAATAGAAGTGCACTTACGAGGAACCCACTGCGCTACAAATCATAATTTTTGTGATGTAGAGAAGCAGCCTCTATGCAATTTTTCTTCATTCTGCGGAGAACCGTGGTACCCGCTAAACACCTCTACGGCATTATGTGCACTTTGTTGACGCTGTGGCTGATCGAGATGGAGAATTATGGAAGATCCCTTTGTAATGGGTTGGAAGCATTAAAAAACCCCCTTGTTGCGCAATTCGCATTGTGCGACGCCTGGTTGTTATTTTGCTCTTCTACCACACTACATTACATATGTAAATGTGGTTCCTTCCCGACAGCTGCAGTAGTGACTGAGTGAGTATATTATAACATTAACTTTCAGTCATGTGAAGTTTCGTATGAGAAATACAATTGAAGCCTGCTGTACAGAAATAATGTTTCGTAAGCGGAGAACCTTCGAATTTAATGAAATGCTCCGACCTAGCTAGAAAAACTTATAAATATATCTCTTTTTTTTCTTTTAGAAGAACCAAAATGTACGCATGACCTGTTTGTATTTGAATTTGCGTGCGCCTGCGAAAATTGAATTTTCGCGGACGAATGATTACGTAAGAATCGAATTTTAATGGAGAAGTTTGAAAACGTGGAAACATTGCCCACATCTCTCGTACTACTGGGCCATCAAATTGGCGCGCTCAGCAACGCAACATGCACAAAAGGAAACAAGGCATCAAGGTTTGAAGTGATAGCTTCATGAGTCGGGTCGGTGAGGCTATGCCGTCCTGCAGCAAGATCATTACACATCACCTCTAACACAGTCACAATCACTTGAAGGGATTGGTATCGTGCTGCTGTTGAAATTGGCGCAAACAATTAAAATACTGCGCAGATAGATAAACGAATGTGCATTTCTTTGCGTTTCAGGATACTACCTGCTTTTTTCTTCGAATGCTACGAGGCCCGGTAAAAGACGTGTGGGCGCAGTGATCGATTCTCCAGTCATCCGGAACACTCACAAATTTTGCACCCTCTCGTTTTGGTTCAACTACAAGTCGAATGGTGAGTGCGTTTGTGGAAGTGCTACCTGCTTCCTGATGCTAACTATACATTGGAAAAATTTGAGTCTTATGAGCTCATAAGTTTCTACCGATCGCTAAAACCTGGTCTGTCATCTTCGGTGTACCTCTGTTAGGCTTTGCTCCATATAACTTCAGTTAGTCAGTGACACACGACAATGAAGGTTTGAGCGCCAGGTACCTCCTTCTACGTTCAGATTTCGCATTTAACTAAGGCTAAGAGTAAAGGTGTCCGGACAGTGCAGCTTGTATTCATAGTAACCAAACCGCTAATAGCAGTTTTCTGTAACACAGAGTAACTTTAAATATCGGTGGTAACCTTTAACATTCCAGCAGTATATTAATTAACAGCCGTCTAACACACACAAAGGCTGCTCCATTACTATAAAAACGTTGTTTCTGGTCTCAAGCTATATCCACAAAAATATAGCAAAATTGAGATGAAGAGAGAAATGTTTTTTTTTAGTTCTCCACATCATATTACTCTTACATTACAACAATATCTGACCATACGGTTCTAAACGTGAAGCCCTGATGTTCCATTGCTACGATGGATTTTCTGTGACATCTTTTACCTGTATTTTCTTATGCTGCTTTCATGTCCCTGCAGATATTGGCAGGGCAGCGTTCAGACTAGTGAATGAACAAAAAATGATTTATAAAGTAATATTTTAACTTTAATTTAATTTTTGCGCAGTGCGTTGAAATTAAAAGCGGAACGCAAGGTGAATTATTGCAGTTGAAAGCGTAGTACGTATTAATTTATTAGTAGGATGTTAGCGACACAGTAATGTTGACAAGGGGTTAGTAAGCGCTGCAGTTACTAATATTTTAATACCTTTTTCAACAGTGTGTATGACTTCGCCATATGACTGAATTATGTTCCAAAAAGGGTGAGGGCAACAGCATGCCCTCAAAGCAATACGACCAAAAATAATCTTTTGCAACTTCGTTCCATCATATGGCGCTGACACACAGAAAAGTCGCCGCTGCGTACGCTAGTGCACGTGTCATGCACCTCATACTATTCATGTCATTACCTACAATACACGACTGTCACGCACTAACGTCACGTTATGCCAGTTCTGGCACACAACTACGCCAACAACGTGGGAGCGACACAGACTAGGAACCGACGACGACGTGCGGTGACTTACGACTAACATTAATTAACACATACATGAAAGAAAACAAAATAACGCACGTGATCACAGCTTATTCACTTGCATTAATTCGGGAAGTGAAACAGTAACCGAGATAACAGCAAAAAAAGAGCAATATCATAGCTAAAAAATATGAAGAAATTCAACCGGACCTATGTCTAGGTTACATGTGTTGAAGAACTCAGGTAACCTATCTCTTTGTCAGTTAGAATAATGGAAGGTTTACTGGTGCAACTGCATTTAGCGATTGCTGCCTCCTCAGTAACATTGCATCTGGCACATACCTTGCATCTAGCACACACCAAGTTAATGAAACGACAACTAGAGCACCAACAACTTACAATGTATGCCACGACATACATGACATGCATGACATAGCATCCATGTCACGACATCTAAGTTCTTGTTGAAACATCACATCATGCGATAGAAATTTTTGGTATATATTAAGGCAGTGAAGTGGCTCCGAGAGTTTCCAGTACCTTCCCATGAGCTATATGACAAGCATTACATAATTTCAATGCTATCACCTGTCATTTCTGTTTGTCTTCAACTCGTGTCACGTCACATAAGTTTTGGTATGCATCAAGTCAATAGAAGAGGCAGGAGAGCACCAATATCATGCCATGCTTGTCACGAGGCGCATGACATGATATTCCCGTCAGGAGCTCTCATTTACATTCGTCATATACTCATGTCGTGTCATGCCAAGTTTGGCATATATCAACTTAATGAAACTAAAGCGAGAGCACAAATACGTAGGCAGCTATAAGATAGATAGATAGATAGATAGATAGATAGATAGATAGATAGATAGATAGATAGATAGATAGATAGATAGATAGATAGATAGATAGATAGATAGATAGATAGATAGATAGATAGATAGATAGATAGATAGATAGATAGATAGATAGATAGATAGATAGATAGATAGATAGCTTGCTTGCTTGTCTTTTTTCTCCTCTTCACTCTCAAGCTGAGTTACACATAAGATAGCACAACTCACATGCTCGGAAGACATCAACGGCCTTTTGACGCTTATACTTGTCCACTTGTTCAGGAACGGCTATAGACGTCGACCTGAACATGAAGGCAGACGGGTACACCTTCCCCGTGTGGACTCTCAGTGCGCTGAGCGAGACGCCCAAAGAAAGAATCTGGGGTCTAGCTGAGGTGGAAATCGGCCGTTATCGGTCAGAAATCAGCGTAAGTAAAGAAAACCTAAATTTTTCCTTTATTATTTTTTTCGTTGAACCGCTCACGGTGAACGAGCCCAAGTCATATTGAAAAAGCTTCCACAAAATGACTCAATGTGTTTTAGAGCCTTCATATTGGTATTTCTACTTGGCAAACAAAAATAGATTCTGCGTACCTTAAGTTGCAGATTGAGTCGCAACAAAATGTGTATTCTAATTTTTCAGAAGTTTTCAAATTATTTGTTCAAATAATACCGAATGCCTTCCAGTTTGGTAGGGCTCTCGAACGCTTGAACCGCGATCTTGGAATCATATATAATTTTCGGAAGCTTTTTGAATAGATCCCGACGTCTACTTTGCGCGCTGCTACGATGCACACACATCTACCCCCCCCCCCCCCGGCAGCAACTACCGAGCGAGCAGATAGCGGAAGGGCAAGGTTGTCCCTGCGCAAATATTAGAAGAAGCGGGCGAGCTGGCCGACGACTTTTAAATGGGCCCGTTGCGCTCCTCGCGCCATCTCGCTGGTAATGAAGAAACGCTTATAAGCGCCTGTCGTCTCTGAGTCCTGCTAGCGGTGAAGCGTGTGTATGTAACGCTCGCCGTTAGCTCCCTGAGCTATGTGCGCTGTGGGCCGTAGTGGTTGGTGCCACGCGCTGCGGAGTGAGAGGTCGCTGGTTCGATTCCGTGCTTCGGAAGCATTTTTCAGAATTATTTTTCTTTGGGACTTATATATATATATATATATATATATATACACGGTGCATGACGGCGGCTGCAAAAACCAGCCGAGGCTGTCCATATAATTGCTATCGTAATAAAATGCTCTAACAATTACTGTATGCGCATCTGACACCCGGAATAGAGCCCGCTGTGCACCTGTGTCAGCTAGTGGTTATTAATATTGTCTTAAGTGGTTGAAAGGGCAATGTGACCATACGGTGGTGTCCTTGTTGGTGACAACACACATTGTATCAAAAGTATGACGTAACTATCATGGCGGGCGCTGCGCGTGCACTTTGTTCACTTGGTCTTTGCGGCGTCCGCATGTGTGTATGAGAGATGGAGAAATAAACGATTATTTTCGAAACAGTGCCCCGAACGATGCTCAGTATCATCCTGAGGTGAGAGCGCTTCCTAATCCAGAAACGCTCTGGCTTCCATTGCTCCCTTGGCCCTGGCGATGAGCTGTCGCTGGTCGTCTAGGTCATAGAGGGCGAGAGTGGCCTGCTACGTTTCGGTTACGTGGTCGTCGTTCGTTTGTTGGGCTTGGTTCACATCGAAAAGAAAAACCGGCGCTTGCGTGGCACTCACTTCACCTTTGCGAAAGCGTGACACCGAGGCGATAGAGACGGAGAGAAATATAATCGCATGCCAATGGCCTTCGCCATTACGTCTCCTTAGCAACCGCGTTAGTGAGCCCAATGAAATTTTCATCGAAGCTTATAACTCAAATGTGGCAAAAACACCGCGAACACAGGACAAGGGAGATTACAAAAGGACGGGCATTGACTTCCAAGTGACATTTTTGGCTGCCAACTGAAAGCTCATAAAGCCGAACTTATTTGCACAGAGCGATGTTCGCACTTGTGCGCTACAGAAATTGGGCAAGCCACACTACTCACCTCCAGTATACTGAAAAATGAAGAAGCTGCCTATAACTAGCCTAGCGGGTCTGTGCCACAGAAAGTGGGCAAACCCCGCTAACCTTCAGATTGTGCACAGCGATATTTGCAGCATAGCTCAGCTGGGAAAGGGCAAGTGCATAACGAAAGCGCATGAGCCAAAATAGGCGGGAGGGAAGCCTAGTGTAGTAAGGAGAGAGAAAGAAAAGCTAAGGAGAGAAGGATGAGGAAGATGCTAGAGAAGATGTGGGAGAGGATAACGCATATCTGAGCAGACAAATGTCCAGGCAAGAAAGGGGATAGAAGCTGGTTTGTTGAACGCGCCAGACGGGCAGCTAAGTCCGGGGGAGTCCTAGACTGAGGGCCACCCATAGGCGCTCTGCAGAACACCACCTGTAGAGCCAATAATTTTACCCTCTCTCTCTCTTCGCGATGAAACTGGCGTCAGTGCTCGAACGTTGTGACAGCCCATGTTATGTCGACGTACACACCATCGTCTAGGTGTCACTTTGTAGGCATACTAGACGGCGTTACCGTCAAAATATTGTTCTCTGAGAAAACAAACGGAGTGCATTAGGATGCGTTTAACCTCAACAGAAAAAGTTCTTTCTTCGCATTTATCGTAATTATTTGTATTACTTCTATTTTTCAGTTATATTTCAGCGGTTTTCACGATCAGCCGGATCAGTCAATGTTTGCTGTGGACGATATTGAGTACAACGCCTGTGCATTACCAGGTGAGAGCAGGAGATATTAATTCCTTTTATCAGCAGTTAATATTCATGTGTTGGCAAGTAGAGATATTTAATTCTTCATACACAGATGTCGTGTCAGCAAATCAGCGAGTCGGAGTTCTTTATGTACGTGCTCTTATGGTCTAAAAAGCGACGCCTCAAAATTATGGACAACAAGTCTTGCACTATTTCTTGCGCAACTGATTAACTTAAATCTTCATAACACTTAGAAGTATCAGTTCTGCGTTTCTGTACCCAAGATGTGTACTTCTCGTTACCACTATAATTTTTCGGGGGGATTGACCTTCTCATGTATTGAAAGTTGAGCGTACCTTTTCTGTAGCTTTATTCTGTAACTTAATTGATTGTGCATACCTTCTGCGGTCTGAGTATACATACAGTCAGCGCAATATGTTGTGGCAGCCTTACAGTAAATAAATAGCGGACTTTCTATTGACCATGTATAAATGGTGCGCAGAAATTCCGCATGCCGTTTATATATATAAACGGCATGCGGAATTTCTGCGCACCGCTTATATATCACCAGCTTCCAACTTGAAAACAATGGTGCAACTGTCTTGGGTTTTCTGCTTGCCTAAAATGGCAGCCGATTGTTGATTTGCGGGCTGTGTGGTCTGCGTAGCGACAGAACGCGTCTGAGTTCGCCCATGAGTCACAACCCATAAAACAGCACAGCTGCTAACTGGGCCGAAGAGCGTGCGGCGTGCTTGGTCGCCCAACTATGAAACGTCAAGACAAACTCTGCAAAACTATATGGTTAAGGGTGCTAGCAGACAACAATAGTTCGTGCTGATTCGAATCTATACCAATAAGTAATATTTAATTTATTTATAGGATATAGGAAAATGACATTCAGATTTTATAACTAGAGACCAGCGTTATTGAAATACATCAAAATGATTAACCTAAAGCGCATAGCAGATATTTCTGTAAGGGCATCTGTACAAGGTGCTTGAAGGATATAACTGCGTCAATGCGCCCATATGTTATGTTTCGTTAGTTTACTCAACGCTTATTTATTATTAGTGTAATGACTGACTTATACGTAGGATAAGCACTCGAAATGGTACAAATTTAGTTAGTGTTCTGCGCTTCTACATTTCATTCCTATTCAAGCGCGGTAATCCTAGCAGAAATGTAGCACTTTGCTTGGGGATCAACAGCCCAATCCTTTAAACGGGTGAGCTACTGTGGAAGATTTGTGGGGAGTTTCTTTTCAAAAACAACTATTTAATCCCTTCAATTTGCTTCCTATTCCTTGCGTCACGAAATAAGTAGCGGGAACTTGCGGGACAAAGCAAACGCGCAGAGTCTCAACAACGCGCACTGACAAGTGAATGTTTATTCAGAAAATTGAATGAAATCTTTTATAACCCAACATGTCCCATAGCATCGACGAAAAGAAACCGCTAGAGGCTAGGAAAAAAGCCAAAAAAACTCATTTTTCTAAATCACTTCATTTGGTAGAGCATCGCCCGCGTTATCCGAAGGTTACAGGTTTGGTCCCTGCCGCCGACAAGTTGTCTTTTAGTCTACGTTACTTTCTTCACACCTATATCATAATTTCTAAAATACATTTGAAACAGTACAATTAAAGTCCTATACGATCATTGGCTTCATTATCTGCCTGTTTCTTTTTAAGGTTGGGTGAAAGAAAGAAACGAGCCTTCAATATTTCCTTGTTTCATTCACCTCTAAGAAAGCCACTTTATTATCACGAAACGCTAAGGAAGCCTAATTGCTATGCACTGTCTTCTCTTTTTCTTAATTTTATTTTTCTTAACTTCAACAATTCCTTGAAGCTTCATCTCTGTGCGTGAAAAAATCACAGCATATCCACGGAGTGAATGATGATGAGTGGGCGAAGCTGCGGAGGTTCATCGGTAAACCGTGAATCTTCCGTGAATTCTGCCCAGTACATCATCACCGACGTGAGATCAAGCGCGTTTATACTAAAGGTTCGATGAGAGTTATGGCGATTTGCAGCTGACTTTAATTTTACGTGTACGCTGTGAATTTTCATTGTTTAGAAAACCATTGCTTTAGAAAACAACTGGCGTCTTTCGTTAAGCAGCTGGCGTCTTTTCGTTTTGCTTTAGAAACATCTGGCGTCTTTTCGTTTTGCTTTTAGAAAACATCTGGTGTCTTTCGTTGGTTTATTTCATGAATCAACAGCGTTTTGAACAAAATTTTTATTGTTTAATCACGCACAGGAGAAATCTCACCAGGCACTACCTTGGAGGTAAACAATGGCTGCTAATGGGAATGAGAGACAGAAGAAGTCGGCTTCTAGCTAACACTTACACTTCTACTTCTACTAACGTTTCCTACGGGAACATGCCAATGGCTGCTAATTGGGAATGAGAGACAGAAGAATTCGGCTTTTAGTTAACACGCACGCTGTGAATTTTTTTATTGTTCAACAACGCACAGGAGAAATCTCCCACCGGCACCACCTTGGAGGTCAAGATCTGGTACTAGCGTTAAGACTGGTTACGCACTACGACGGGTACGAACGGTTGCCGCTTTAAGGAGCTTCGCCCCTAAAAATTACGCCACCTCCCACTAAAGGGAACGATGTGGAGATACGAAGCAGCGCATGGGTCGACTTAAAGTTCCGTGATTGCTGAGAGAGTTTAAGGGGGAAAGGCCACAGCGCCTTACCCAACTCCTTACACAGGCAAGAAAGAGCTAGCGCGTGCCAGCGCGTTCTGACTAAGATACAACGCGTTGGTTGATCGCGCGTCTGCAGAATCTCGGTCCCGGACGCGTATTTGACAACCGTATGCTACGCAACGCAGGAGAGAGAGGGGAGACCGAGGGAGACGCCCATGTCGTCTGCTCTGGAGTTTATTGGCTGCCGGTGCCGCGAGCGCCATTTCCGCTTTGCCAGCAGCCGAGGCGGCTGGTATGCCGAGGTTTGTGGTTGACGAGCAACTGAGAGCCGCTGTTGTGTGGTGTTTTGTGAATGGGTGTGGCTAGGGTTACGTCCAGACGTAACTGTAGTCACCGCTATGGTTAAGTCCGTAACCCACGGCAGGGTTCTGTTTGGTGTCGCAGAAGGCTGTTGCCAGACTGAGAAGTGCGAAGACATTTTCCTCTTGCTAAGTGAAGGCTCTCTGCGCCCTTCGGGCGCGGAAACCTAATCGTGGCTTCACCCTTGCTTCGCGAGTGCGGCCATTTCGCTAACGCTCAATGGCCGGTTGGCAGGGTCTCCGTCACGCGCTGCTGGCCGCTGTCGCGGCCACGCGCTGTTTAGCCCGCACGCCTGCCCCTTTGGGGCAGGCGCGCGTCCGTGCCAGCGCCCGTGGTGTGCCCGTGTCACTGGGACGCACGTAAGCCACGAGCCGCTTCGCGCTTCTCAGCCTGGCAACAGACTAATGCAACACCAAAGAGAACCCTGCCGGGAAAAAAGAAAAAAATCACAGCATATCCTCGGAGTGAATGATGATGAGTGGGCGAAGCTGCGGAGGTTCATCGGTAAACCGTGAATCTTCCGTGAATTCTGCCCAGAACCTCACCGACGTGAGATCGGGCGCGTTTATACTAAAGGTTCGATGAGTTATGACGACTTGCAGCTCACTTTAAATTTACATGTACGCTGTGAATTTTCATTGTTTAGAAAACCATTGCTTTAAAAAAAATCTGGCGTCTTTCGTTAAGCAGTAGGCGTCTTTTCGTTTTGCTTTAGAAACATCTGGCGTTCTTTTGTTCTGCTTTTACAAAACATCTGGCGTCTTTCGTTGGTTTATTTCATCAATCAACGGCGTTTTGAACAAAATTTTTATTGTTTAATCACGCACAGGAGAAATCTCACCAGGCACTACCTTTGAGTTAAACAATGGCTGCTAATGGGAATGAGAGACAGAAGAAGTCGGCTTTTAGCTAACCTTACACTTCTACTTCTACTAACGTTTCCTACTGGAACATGCCAATGGCTGCTAATGGGGAATGAGAGACAGAAGAATTCGGCTTTTAGTTAAAGCGCACGCTGCGAATTTTTTATTGTTCAACAACGCACAGGAAAATTCTCCCACCGGCACCACCTTGGAGGTCAAAGCGTAAGACTTGTTACGGACTACGACTACTACTACTACTGCTACTACTACGACTACGACTACGAGGGACGAACGGGTGCCGCCTTAAGGAGCTTCGCCCTAAAAAAACGGGACAGCAGCGAGGTTCGAACCAACGTCCTCGCAGTTTCGAGTACGACACGTTAACCGCTGCGCCACTAGGGTCAGTCGGTTCGGTAGGTCTAAGGGGCTGCATTTGTATTGTCACGCTGGACGTAACGCTTTAAGACTCGTTATTCTTACGTCCAGGCGTAACTGCAACGGCTCCTATCGTTACGTCTAGACGTAACGCTAGACACTTCGTTTGTTAATACGCCGGTGATCAGTCAGCCATTGCCGTGGCAAATGTGCGAAAAATTTCAACCAAAGCGGAAATGGCGTTCGCGACACCGGCAGCCAATGAACGCCAGAGCCGAGGACATGGGCGTCTCCCCATGGCCTCCCCTCTCTCTCCTGCGTTCTGTAGCATACGGCTGTCAAATGCGCTCCCGGACGCCATCACAAGATTGCTGAGAGACTGTAAGGGGGGGAGGTCACAGCGTCTTACCCAGCCCCTTACACAGGCCCGAACGCGCTAGCATCTGCGAGCACACATGGTTCTAAGGCGTAGAGTCCACAGCGTCTCACCCAGCCCCTTACACAGGCCCAAACACGCGAGCGCGTGCCAGCACACACGGTTCCCGAGCGGATGGTCGCCAATGGAAGGACGGACACAGCCCCGAGCAAAAGCTGCTTGTAGAGAGTGTAAGGGGGAGAGGCCGCAGCGTCTTACCCTGCCCCTTACACAGGCCCGAACGCGCTAGCGCGTGCCAGCACACGTGGTTGCCGAGCGGACGTTTGCCAATGGAACGATGGACACAGCCCCAAGCAAAAGCTTCTTCGCATCTAAAACAGATGTTTCTTGAAAATGGAGAGTGCACTCACCTTGTGACTGGCAATTTCTTGTGTTCAGAGCAATATGCGTATGCGCAGTGCCGTCTGTAGGATTCAAAAGCTCTTTAAGCAGGTTGTTGAGGCACCTGCAGGTACTCCTAATATATGCATGCCCGCACGAAGAACACACAGGGTACACTGCTGAAATTGAGAAAGGCACAAATTTTTCGACTGATCAGCAGTGCAGTTGGAATGATCGCTTGCGACTGTAGGGAGGTAGCTCAACCATTCGCTACCCCTGCCAAAGCTGAACAATCCGTCATCCTGTCTGCCTGTGCCTTCGCGTGTGTCCCATTATTTCGCGCCCCTTATTTGCCCTGTTTCCATAATAACTGTCTAATATTTCTCTTCTGAGTTTTTGTAAGTCTCACACTGTTTGCAGAACGGCACTGAAGAGGAAAAAACGAGGGTTTAGAAATCGTCACCAGCAGTGGTAATGGACACACAGGCATCTATAGCAGCCTTCGGATAGAAGCATGGACTCGTGGGCTAGTTGGTGAGAAATGTGTCGTTTTGAAGAGCGAGAACTTGACGATGAAACTAGGTCAACGAAAGCGAGTACAGACAGGCGTGCATGGTGCCTCTCGGCTGCGGCTAACTTTTTATATAGGACAAACCAGGTGATGTCTGAATGACAGCCTTAGAGAGCATGCCACGTCCCTGAGGGTTCAGAGTAATGGCACCGACCTCCCGATGCACTGTCGGGAGTGCGGGTGTTCTCTATTTTCTGGTTTCAAGGGGATTGGCAGAGTTAAGGGCAGGCTGGAGAGAGATTCTTGAGGCGGGTAGTCTCAATGTAACTAAAAACATGTGCATTCGTGCACCTTATGTACATCTTTCAGAGAGGGGGTAATCTTACTTGGTGAGTTAATGGACTTGGTAGCTGTGTTACATTGTTACCCCCTCTAAGTACATCCCGTTTGGTTATCTATTCACACCTTCAGCCATTTCACTCTAAGTACCTTATCGCCCACGAAACGAAGCATTCATATTTAGTTCACTCCTCTGCGTAAGATGTGTTGAGATCAAATCTTATTCTTGCTAGTTTTTATATTTGCTTTTGGGCAGAACGTTTTTTTTTCAAGAGGCAGACTGGTTCTGGGACATGCACGGTTGTTGTCTATGGGATTATTTCATGCCATTCTAACTCAGTTGCAAGTTGAGCATCTTTCCTGTCTCTACTAGCTTTCTTCGATGTAGCTTCATCGTCAAACTTTCGCTCTTCAAATCCACGCAGCCTTCGGATCCCACTAGGATACGTCCCAATTCTGAAAGTAGAGTACATAACTATGCTACGGTATAAGGGAGATCGAATTTTCCCGAAACTTCGAATAATCTCGTATTGCTCTTAATAACATTTTTTTCCTTCTGAGCGTAGCTTTGCTTCCATATTTTATGGAAAACCACCAGGAAGTTACGCGTAGACTACTTGTAGCGTTTTATGAAGCACTTTGATCTTCAGTAAGTGAAACAATAATCTCTTGAGTTGCTTCTGCATAAGATCTAATGAAATAGACATACTAACACCAGACTGCGCACAGCTTGCGCTTCCGCAATCGAGGGATTTTACTTTGGTAGAATTGAAAGCCAGGTAAGTTACAGTGTTGTTTGTTCTAAGAAAATGCGCAAAAGCTTCAATGGACCTGAGGTTCCTGGTTGGTTGCTTCTTGCTTATTTGCAGCTAAGGAAGCCAAATGCTCTGATTTGCAATTCCGCTGTGCTAACGGAGCATGCGTGATGAAGTACGAGCGGTGCGACTACGTGGACGACTGCGGAGACAACAGCGACGAGATGGATTGCGGTTGGTTACCTACATGTGGCGCTAATATTATTCCAGAATTAGCACAGTATCAATAAATAGACGACTGGAATCTTTCTTACCTGCTTGGACTTGTCACAGAAATAAAATGCACCTGTGACATCAGTAACAGTCAGGCGGTATTACGAAAACGCTCAGCGAAGAACATCTCAATCATCTGGCCGGTATTCAATAGAAAAACTGTGCACCCCACTGTTTGCGTTGTCACTCTATAATAGTAGAGAAATTGTACCGCAAAGAGGACAAAATGTTCAACTACATTTAACCTCACGATTTATCGTCTGTCTTAAACAACACACTACAATGGAGGTTAACGACGTCAAACAACGTCCCTCATTAATAAAACATCTCAGATAGCTGCTTCTCATGGCGTATGTACATGACAAATCCCAGAATGTACTGAGAATTTTTGAAGCACTCTCAGTCAGTCTAGTTCTTCAATGTTAATAATCTGTCAGCATAACGCCCATAGTTTGTATTGGTAAAGAACTCTTCTTTGGAATGTTGATTTTGTCACACGTTCTATCATAAGGTGACCACCGACTCAGCTGCAGCTTCGAGAACTCCTTCTGCGATTGGATACCTCAGGCACCTACGGAAAAATCAAAGGAAACATGGAGGCTTGCGCTGCCAGGCCCATTCCTTTCGCACTCACCGACCAGGGACCGTACGACAGGAACACCAGAAGGTAGAGTGCTCCGTCGAAAATATGGCGGGACGAGCTTTAACTCGAGGAAATCAACTGATCACTGTTCTGTAAATCTAGTGGGCCTTGTACTCGGTCATTGACCCGGAGAAGCCGGGATCGATCCTGGCCGCGGTGGTCTCATTTTAATGTAGGCTAAAATCTAAAAGCTCTTGTACAATGCCAGGGCAGTGCACGGTAAAGAACCTCAGTTGGCCCAAATTATTTGCAGCCCTCGAGTACGGCATGCCTGCTAACTCTATCATCGTTTTGTAATTAATCATTGGGTGTTAATGATTTAGCACACGTAATTATGTGGAAGTGCAAGGTGTGGTGCGGGTGTTTAGTGGTATGGTGAGCACTATAATTGCCTTTAGTTTGGTAACCGTAAGAGAAATAATACCGATACAGATCGAGATAGATGTATAGTCAGGGTAAAGTCAGATGTATTCAGGCTGGTTCACATCAAATTAAATGCGGCTTCGGCCATGATGACGAAAATATAGATGTACCAAAATGAAGCCGCAAGTACACTAATTTCATAAGAAGAAATTGACGGGGGAGGCAAGTCTCCGAGCCATAAAATAGATGTAGGTTTTAGCCATCTCCCGGGAGAAGCGCGTGCGACGGGACAAAACATGTAAGGCAGCACTTCATGAAATCGAAAAGAAGTCGGTGAATTGTCAAAGTTTAAGAGCAAGATGAAAGTAATATATTTCAAATTACAGTGACTGCAAGATTGATGAAGGAGAATATGGACGCAGCAAGAAATCAGCAATAAACTTGACATCGTAATAAATAAGGAGCATACAGCGCATTATATGCAGGCTAATATGATCAGTAGTTCTGATAATGTATAATAAAGACGGCAGATCAATTTTTTAGCGACCTGGGTGGTCACGCAACTCTGGTACCAAAGAAACTATCGTGGTCGTTCATGTGCAGCTAGCCACGATGTTAGAAAGCTTTGCAGATAGGTTCCTTGAAAAGCGATGAAACAATCTGGAATAGCGGTCGATTTATTCGATGCTTGAGAGAGATTACGTACTGTACGTTAAATGCTTGGAGTAATCGCGTAGTGCCGCAGGGGTGGAACTCGAAGATGCCTGAAAAATGCCACTTAAGTGTGTCTGTAAGACGAGAAACAAAGTGTTAGCCAATTCGAGAAGTATTACCCTATAGCATTGTTCTTGGAAATGCGCATGATATTTACCAATGTAATTTCGAACATTTGGTACTGAGAAACCCAAAGAAAAGGTCGGTTTTAAGAATAATTACTACCAAACGTCACATTTTTCTCAATGTTCAAAGCCGCCAATGGCATTCCTATCCTTTTTCTCATACCCCATCGCAACATTGATTGCAGGTAGGTTCATGATGATGCGACCACCTAGAACCACGTATGCAACTGTGATCGGTCCAACATTTGACAACTCCACGCCGTGCGCCGTGAGTATGCGGTATAATATTAACGAAAACACTTACCTTGGTGGAAAGTAATAAACATATTTGGTAATCGACGCTCTGCATGTGCCCTTCCCTGGACGTTTCGTTTTACCCACACATGATGGTGGACGTTGCTAATAGATGAGGAAATAGATCCAGCGCCTGTGCGAGTGTCACTACTTTAGAAATAAAATCGCTCTTTCTGCCGTGAATTTACGCATTCCAAAGATTTCTGCAAATAATAAGTGTCGCTCACTGAAACGGAGATCGAAAAGGAAAACTGTGATTGTGGACGGATGGACCCAAATCCTCAATTGAAAAATTCTGAGGGGCCCGACTCAGTGCGCCGCTGTCCGCCACGGTAGATCACTGGCTACGGTGCTCGGCTGCAGACCCGAAGGTCGCGGGTTTGATCCCGGCCGCGGCGGTAGCATTTCGGTGGAGGAGAAGTGGAAGAGGCCCATGTACTGCGCGATTTCAGCGCAGGTTAAAGAACACCAGATGGTCGAAATTTCAGGAGTCCTCCCCTACGGCGTCCCTCATAATCATGTTGTGGTTTTGAGGCGTAAAACCCCAGATAATCAGCGGGCCGCTACCAAGGGGGGACAGTCAGGCCAAGGCCGACCACTGCATTGTGCGTCCTCTTCAAATGCTTAATAATAATAATAATAATAATAATAATAATAATAATAATAATAATAATAATAATAATAATAATAATAATAATAATATCTGGGGTTTAATGTCCCAAAACTACAATATGTTTATGAGAGACACCGTGCTGGAGGGCTCCGGAAGTTTCGACCACCTGGGGTTCTTTAACGTGCACCTAAATCTAAGTACACGGGCCTCAAGCATTTTCGCCTCCATCGAAAATTGAAATGCTTCCATTCGTAGCATAAAATGCACTTTCGTTCATTCATTGCTTGCAATAAGTTCCTAATCTTGTGCACATTCTAGCACATTTCTCCTCTATGAGCTCAATTTCACTGAAATAGGTATTCTTTCCACAAAAATAAAAATTCTTAGTTCACCGGCTCCTATGTAAAAAACTCATTCTGCATTCCATATTGCTTTTAAAAAGAGAGGCGCTGAATCATCACCGGCTTCATGAAAGTATGCGCAACTTGTACCATTAGAACAATTACACAGCAATTAGCAAAAGTTTTCTATTATTTTGAAGATGTACGTGCTGATATGGGACACTTTTATGACAGCTAATGAATGAACGAAAGGACAGTTAATGCTAAGAGAAGCATTTAGACGTTTTCTGCAAATAATACCTATCTTTTCGTGCAATTGATTTCAAGCATGGGAACAGTGCTACGTTATGCAGAAGGTCTAAAAAACAATTCGGCAGATCCCACACATTTTGGGGCTCCATATCATGCGAAGAAGTAGGCGATTAGTGGCCTACACCGATTTTCTTTTATTGCTTTGAGTCAAGCGTTGCGAGTTGGATGGACTTCCTTGTCCTTCGTTTGTAGTTATTGGAAAATCACGGGCAGACCACAGTTCCACGCCCGGTCTTGAAACTGCTTTCTAAAGGCACCCTATGCTGGCGTAATGTCGGTGCACCGTCAATTGTGGTTGAGGTGCTAGCTATCTAATTTTACGAGAAAGCAATATACACTACACATGCACTAGTAGGATACAATCGTCATGTCAGTTTAACGTCTGTGGTTTCAGTGTTGGCCTCGCTTTCATAGCAGTCTAATAAGTATTACATTTCTGTTCCAATGATCCAGCAATGATGATTCAAGCATTGCTCGATTCCAGAGGAAAACGCTAACCAAAGTTACGTATGATATTCTCATAATCCTAGCGTAATGTGCAGTTAGTTTCGACGATACTCACGTATGTTCTCTAACGTTAGTGCTGCGGTTACGTCATACTATAAGTTACCCTTTGAACGCCAGTGTTATCGGCGTACCTGATAAGCCTACGATGTGCACACTACTACACTTACAAAAACACATCGATCCACCTTGTAACGCTTGGCTCAAAGCCGAAAAAAATATAGCTCAGAACTACTCGCTGAATGCTTCGCATGAAACCGATTCCCACTAGGCGTGGGATCTGCCGAATCTGTTTCTTGTAATGATCTGTTCATCCTGTTCGACATACACTAATGCCCTCCAGGCAAATTTCGATATGTGTCCCGTTAACAAGACGACCACGAGAGCGCCCAGACGTAGGTGGCTGATAGATAGATAGATAGATAGATAGATAGATAGATAGATAGATACATAGATAGATAGATAGATAGATAGATAGATAGATAGATAGATAGATAGATAGATAGATAGATAGATAGATAGATAGATAGATAGATAGATAGATAGATAGATAGATAGATAGATAGATAGATAGATAGATAGATAGATAGATAGATAGATAGATAGAAACGTCAAAGTGCCCTTCGCTAAAAAAATGCTTCGCATTTAAAACCTATTCTGACTAATGAATGAACGAAACTAAACTTTATGCTAGGAATTGAAGTGTAAGATCTTTATGATAGTGTTCCTAACCAGGTCTTAGGCTGGGTTAATAAAGCTAGTGATGTATCAGGATAGTATGTTATAATGTTTGCAAAAAATTGTATTTATGGCTTTTATTATCTTTTTTTCCCTTTCTTTATCAAACAGATAACGTTTTTCCACGCAACGCAAGGAAGGAGCAAGCCGAAGCTCACGCTCGCTTATCGCACAACGAAAAACGGACCGTGGAAGGCCCTGTGGACGCAGAAAAAACCGAATGAATTCTTTCACTTTGTGGAGGTCTTCGCAAAGTTTCCGAGCAGCGGCTCCTTATCAGGTAAAATTACTCTGACATAAGAAATATCTCAGATACGGAAACGAATTCTTCCTGTTCATCGAGCGCTAAGAGTGTGGCAATGATTCTTTACGAGTGACATTTCCTTAAAGTTTCATTTGGCCACGACTCGGATGTTTGAAGGTTTATAGTCTTCGTATAAGAAAGCCTAGCCACGCGCAGAAACCTTTATGGTCATTGTTGGCAAAACTCTGAGGTTTTTTGTTCGAAGTAGCAACTTCAGAAACTTGAGGCACTGCATAGCGAACACAGTGCCATGCCGCTTTAAGAGGATGAGACGATTGCCACAAAATTATAGATAAAATATTTTAATTACATCGAAATACGTATATGCATTGACCACCTCGAGCCTCATGATCTTTTAGTTCATCGAAATTCTCGCGCCAAATTTTCCACGCTCATGTTTACCATACATGAAATCGAGAAATCGCTGGTTGGCTGTCTACCCTTAAGCTAAAATAGTTGGTAATTATTGCCGTTTATTGAATGACTCGCACTCGTCACAACGACCCCGAGTGGCGCTGGATAACATTGCCACGGTGCGTAACAAACAAAATAGTGCGAGGGCTTCTCATCGCGGTAACTGAACTTACATTGTGCCGCAAGCATAACGAAATGTTCGCAATTTGGATTCAGTCAGTGGCAAGATCTCACGAGAAGCTCTTTTTTTTAGTGACATCATGATGATGATTGTATATGGCACACTCTTCCATATTTATTTTTGACAATCATAAGACGTTCCTACGCTCTTCCTGACTTACACTCATGAATTTCGTGTGCATCACGCACACGAAATTCATATGAGTTATTTTGTCCCCTAAGTTCTTTTGTTTTCTGAAAGAAAACAAGAGAACTTGGGGGACGCTTGAGCTTTGCATTCAAGAGTAGAACGCGACAGCGTAATTTGGGCCCGTGCGCATCGTCTTCAACCGTGCCGCGAGGAAAGGAACGCTTGGGCGCGTAACATTGACCACTTCAAGCTATCCTAGAATGCCTACTGCAAGAGGCATTGCGAAGGGCTCCTTCACCATAATATTCCTTTTACAAGTTTGTAAAGTACCGGCTACGTAACCCTATGGTACCACGCGCAGCTGTACACGTTGTGTTAGTATAATTTTAAACCACCCAATCGTTGCATAATCACATGTTTTGTGATTGTGCAACGCTTATGCGATTTACTATTCTGACCACGCAATATTACATGCGTTTAGGAGACTCCTCTCACTGCATGACATTCTTACAGCGTTTTTTTTTACGCATTAGTTTCAACCCCTGGCGTGGCTCCGTGGTAGAGCGCCTACTTGCCACGCAGAAGGCCTGTGTTTGACTCGGACTGAACATTTTTATTGTTCATTTGTTTGCATCTTCATCTACATTTCGCTCACCGACCTGGCCGATTTTTTGCTCACAACCAACGATGCCGCCGCTGCTGCCGACACCGACCCCGATGCCGACACCGATGAAGACACCGGAACTTAAGCGAAACGAGATCTGTAACGCTATCGCGTTGATATTCATGTTAACAGGGCCATGAAACCCCTTTTTCAGTTTTCGTCTAATGGCTTCGCTAATAAAATATGTTTTCTCATGTGGTTTGCGCAGATTAAGTTTTTTTGAACTGTGGCGCATTTTTTAACAAGCAAGACTTAATTCACTTGCAAACAAGTGTTTTTCTGAAGGTCATTGGAAGTGTTCGATGTTAACAGAATTCATTGCACGAGTTACACCTCCGTAGCATTTCGATAATGAAAGCCCCAGAGCGGAACTCGCGAAGTGAGAGCAGACATAATTATATGTTACTTCCTTGCTCTTTTTGTTTGTGGCTCTTGGCTGACGGATGCGCCATTAAGGCGTGTGCAGCATAAAAGTGGATGAGATAGTTGATAATAAAATAATGGGGGGAATGATCCAGTTCTCTTCGTGTATATATGCGTGCTTGATTTCATCCGTTCATGTCTACTGCGTTATTTCATTGGCCCGTTCGAAAAGGATACTTCCTAAGGGTTTCATTGGCATACAGGAAATTCTAACTCGTTCTCAATAGTTATCGTCCCATCTGATATTCTTTGTTTGGAAGCCCCTTTCACACAAACGGGCGCAATGATTGACTATGAATAACAGTTAAAATGACAAAAATAATGATGGTTCATTATTAGTTAGTCATCGTGTATTTTTATACTTACTAAAAGCAAAAAATAAGCTCTGCCTATTCCGGGAGCACTTAATTTCTGAGTAGGCCAGCGGAGATATTAGCATAGAGAAATTCACTCGAATAATTGAAAATTTACAGTTTGCAAATGGTTCTTAGGTTGCCTTCATAGGAGAACACACGGTACCTGACAAGTACGGTTACATAGCCATTGACGACGTCCACTTTTGGGAGAGCTGCAACACGAAACAAGGAGGTGAGTTTCGTGATATCTAAAAATTAACAGACGTTCTATGACGTTTGCAAGTAAAGCATTTGTGCAGCATGTAGACGAAGTATCAGAATGTGCACAACACACCGTGCTTATGTACATACAGATTTCCGATTAGCGTGCCATTGACGCGTGATTCAGATTACATTTTTGTTCAGTGCGCATTTGTTTATGCGGCCGCATTTTGCTAATAAATAATCGTAGTCCTCTCACACTAAAGGAGGGGTCTCCAACACGCAGCTTGCGGCTTCACAAGCAATAAACTTTTGTGACTTTGGTAAATGGTATTCGCATTATTTTCTCACCTATTGCGATTAATAGCGCATTGTTCCGGGGAGCTACAGAGACGGTACTTGTCTCAAACATTTTTTAAAGACGATAGTCTTTCTTGGGATACTTAAACGGAGAAATTTTGGTCTGTCCTTCTGTCTGTCTTTCTGTCTGTCTTTCTGTTTGTCGGCACGTCACTCGATTCAGCCACTCGGCCAAAGTTGAACCGCTTGCCCAAGGGCCAGCCATCTTGAACTGGTACGCCTGTTCATACTTGTGAACGATGTCGATCAAAAAGTAAATATCACGCATATCTGAGGCGCAACATCACTAGGTAAGTATTAGGTGGTGTGTTCCTTTAATAGAAAGTGCATACGTACGTAATTCCAAAGACCCTACTTTCTTAAGCTGCGCTGAAAAATGCGACTGCGCTGAAACTTGCCTTCCTCTGTGCCCTCTTCACGAGCTCATTGTTGTGTTTCGATCGGTTTCGGTTCTGTATTGCACTGTACAAATGCTATGGGGCGCCGCTCTGGCATTCCTGTTTTAACGCAGGCGAAGTGTAAATAAAATAGTGTGTGGAGAGTACTAGTTGAGTGCGGACGTTTCTTCTGCTTGAGCGCTTCGCGCCAAACCGCGTGTTCGGGCTGGTTGGCGTCCCCACCGGTCGCGTTGGTCACCGCCGGTCTTCGCCTGCTGCTGTGCCGGGACTACCAGCCCGCAACACAGCACTCATGTTTCCCGACGTATTGCCAGATGGCGCCCATATCTTACGCAGCGCCTCTTCTATCGTCTTTAGACGACATTTGCAGCGAAGCACGCAGATACGCGGCCAATTTTTTCCTGAGGCACCCCGTGCAGTCACTATGATTTCAAACATCACCGTAGAAGAAAAACTCTATTTAAGATTTGAGTCGGTCTGCAAATCGGTATCGATATCTTTCTCGAAACCAACGTCAGATGCCCTGCAGATATGTCCCCTATATGAGATATGAGAAAGGCATTCTTTCAAATGGCAGCGGTAGGGGACTATTTGTTGAGCCCCCCTCTCCCTCGCTCCAACTTTCTACACGGTCCTTGACCCTTGCTAAACAAAACTTTGGAACTGCGGCCCGCTAGCTCAGATGAGTTATAGACCCCTGCTCTAAGGTGAAAAGGGACTCAGAAGAGGGGCGAGGTTCATCCATTTAGAGACTAACAGGGATGCCATAAACAGTAATATCTCTAAGGACTAACAGAACCTGATTCAACAGTTAGTCTCCACGCACGTACTCTTGAATAAACTGTCTGTTAGACCCCAACAGTTGCACCTCACTGGTCTAATATTTAGTCCCCATATGTACGCCTTACCAGAGCAGCGGCTAGTCATCACTCTACCGAACGAACAGCTAATCGACGCAGATAATCCTTAAGGTATATACATTGATCCGCAGTTCAGGTGGCCTCTTAATCCCCAGCAATGACCTCCCATAGCTGCTTTGCGCAAGACTAACTTTCGCGGCAAGCAACAAATAGCGCAAAAACTTGTGTGTGTTCTTCGTGGCAAGCAACAAATAGCGCAAGAAATATGCAAACATATGTAGCCTTGCGCATCTCACTGTCTATTTTTGAAGACACGGCGACAAGCAGCGAAGAGAATAAAAATGGCAAAAAAAATCTGTATTTAAGATGTCTCCTTTTCATCAGTAAGTTCACTGTCGAATCTACAATACTGGGGAGGCTGCGTTGCGCCATCTCGTAGGGTCCCCTTCTCTTTCTGAAGCTGTTCCAGAGAATGCAGCATATGACTGACATCGCACGCGCTAACGCAGACTACAGCCGGTGCGTTGCTGAACGACTGCATCCTGCAAAGCATAAAATATATTTTAAATATTTAGTGACACGTGATTCAGAGCACTGTAGACGCATGTACGTGGGAAATACGTGCAAGGTGAAATAATAGCATAGGCCTACAGACAAAATGTAGCATGTACATAATTTTGTTGTAATGCCATCGTAGTCGAGGACGCATTTCGAGCGACACAGCGTACGAGTTCGAGTCTAGCCTCTTCAGTCCGTGAGTACCCAAATGGGTACATTTGAAAAACGCGCGGTATGCTCCTATAGTCGAAGACCGCTAGGCGAAAATGCGTTCTTCTGGACGCGGAAGCATCAGTTAACAAAATCCCCACGAGATGTCGTCGCAGGTTCATGTATGCTCTCGCAGTACAGACGAGTATGGCGGCGTCACGGAAAGAAAGCGCGCGCAAGCGACCAGGTGAGTTTAACTTTTTTTCATTCAATAAATACTATATATGTGTTCTTAAATATTGTATATTAACGTTCAGGATATATTAGAGAAGGAGCATGGAAAGTTTCGGCCTCTTCCTACGTCTTGCCTGAGAGATAGCGCAACTTATTTACAACTGTACCCAAATGGGTACTTCAGGTCGTTACGTTGAAAATAAATTTGATTTTGTTGATAGTTACAGGCAGGTTACTCAGCGATGAGGAGATTCAAGAGCTACTCTTTCAGAGCGACATTGACTTGTCTGATGAAGACGACATTCTGGCTGAGCCACGATGATGATGAAGCAGTGACGATGATGATGAAGTTGAAGATGACACGCCAGCTAGCCACAAAGTTCAAGGTCGTGGCCCCATTTGGAAAGCGACAGATTGCGTGCTCCGTTTCAGTTATTTGTTTTGAAGATAACAGCATTATTGACTGCAGCCTATTGAGTTTACCTTGTGACTGGTACTTTTTATTGCAGCTTCCCTCTCAGGTGCACTTCGGACTCTGCGCCGTGCCAAGTCCACTCAAGGTTTCCTATGTCTCCGTTTGCCTACTTTGCGAAGTATTTTCCGGAACCCTTTTGGAAGCTCTGCGCAGAACAAACAAATCTCTATTCTGTTCAGATGCGTGACCACAGGTCAGTGCGAACGTCACCGGCAGAAGTGAAAAAATCTTGCCGGAATACACATGCTAATGGGCCTTCTCGGACTCCCAAGAGCAAGACTCTACTGGTCCGCATATCGGCTGTGCCTCTTGTCACAGAAAACATGACACGCGCCCGATTCTTCGAGTTACGTGGTATGCTGCACTTCGTGGACCTCAGCCAAACAACCGATGCACAAACTGAAAACAAGTTGTTCAGAGCGGAACCCATCATCGTGTCATTTCGAAAAGCGTGCCTCGAGCTACCGCGTCCAAAAGCAGTATCTGTCGACGAACAAATGATTCCATTCAGCGGACGTTGTCCTGCCCGACAATACGTGCCCAGTAAACCAAATCCCGTCGGCCTTAAGAACTTTGTTTTGACGAGTTCTGATGGACTTGTGTTAGATTTCGTCATCTACACAGGTAAAGGAACTGTTCCTGAAGCCGATACGAAAGAACTTGGTCTTGGCGGGGCAATAGTGAAGCGTCTTCTGCATACAGTGCCGGAAGAACAACCAGTTCATGTGTTCACAGACCGTTTTTTTTACAGGTTTGAAGCTCGCCGAATACCTTCTCCGAAGGAATGCACATCTTACCGGTACAATTATGGCAAACAGAACTGGAGGTGCGGCATCAAAGCTTCCAAACGAAAAGAACATGAAACGAGGCGAATCATGCTGCGTTGTCCGCAGTGATGGAGAAATGTGTCTCACGAAGTGGAAGGATCGAAAATCAGTCATGATTCTTTCGACTGCCTGCGGCATCACTCCAGAAGGCACTTGCAGAAGATGGTCGAAGGAAGAGAGGAAGAAAGTAGATGTGCCGCAGCCGCACTGCATCAAAACATACAACAAAAACATGGGCGGTGTTGATCTCGCGGACAGATACGTGTCCTATTACAGGACAAAAATACGTACGAAGAAGTGGACCATTAGGGTATTTGCCCACTTTCTAGACCTAGCGGTCGCAAATGCCTGGATTGAATACAGGAATGACTGCAAACTCATGGACGTTGCAGCAAAAAATATTCTCGATCAATTCGAGTTTAAGAACCGAGCTGCGGAAATGCTAATTCGCGCCCACGTCGACGAAATGCAAGAAGCCGTAAACGAAGTAGAGCAGGATCTTGAAATTGGCGAGACTGCTGCACTCGCTAAACGGACCAAGGTGACCTCCATGCCGCCAAGTGATGTCCGATTGGACAAGTACGGGCATTTTCCAGAGCATGTGCCCTTAAAGTCTCAGATGAGATGCCGCAATCAAGGTTGCAGCGGAAAAACACGCGTTAGGTGCATTAAATGTGACCTGTTTCTTTGCCTTCTCAACAGAAACTGCTTTCTTGACTTTCACTCATGTTAGGCCTGTTGTACCCAAATGGGTACAGCTAATTTCTCGTCTGAAATTACAGTTTTCGTTTTTTCTTCTTCCGAAAAGTGTTTCGGGGCTTTCAAATGGTTGCAATAAAGAGTTTATAAAAGTTTACCCTGGATAGTTTTTTCTCAGGTCTGAAGAGGCTAGGCCACATCAGCCATCGCGCCGAGAGGGGGAGTGGAGATGAGGTGTGTGGAAAGGAGGTGTGTGGAAAGGGCTTGAGCATGCGCAGTAAGGGTGGTCACGGCGCACACCACCCCTACCACCACCACCACCCGATTAAGCTGCGGCATAAGGGGCTTCGCATCTAAAAGTTCCATCGTAATAAATCTCAGCTTGTCAAGCGTAATCAAACTGCAGTTTGCTTCAAGTACAGCTTCAACTGAGGAAACCAGTCTAAAATTTTAAACTGTGCGGTCGTTGAAATCTGATACTGATATTAATGTACAATAACTTAAATTGCTTCTTTGAAGTCTGCGGAATTATGTAAATGTTATCATGCAGGTAATTTACAATTGTGAAGATTTCTGGTAAATGGTTCAGTTGTTTTCTATAGGTTAGCTTTAGTTTTGATGTTCGTACGTCGAGTTGACGAAATTTATAGCGCGAAGGAGCAGTTACATTCAGGGTGCACTGCAACTTGTTTCCTTTAATGTATTGCGGCATTTAGGCTTGGTTTGTCTTTTACAAGGAATATTTAAGAAATATTGCTTGGTGATAAGTTACTTTTGAATTACAATAACGTTTCTTTTCAATTTTTCGCTGTTTAATCTGCCAGCCCTTCCATCGGCCCCTGTACCAACCAAGCCACCGTTTACATGCTCTGAAAAGGAATTCCAATGCACGGGCATTCCACAGTGCATACCATTGGCCAAAGTGTGCGATTTCAAGGAGGACTGCTCCAACGGAGCTGACGAATCCCGTTGCGGTGAGTGAAGGAATCACTTTGGCCTTCATTCAAACAGTGCTTTGTAAAGACGGAGACGATTTCATTAAGAGTCATTAGCACTTGCTACAGCACCATAAAACTGCCAAGATTTTCTGAAAATCTGCAGTATTCATATCTGCATAATACGTTGTACTTGTTGCCAGGTGGAGGCGATATGTCGTTTTGATTCGTTTGGTGAACGCAATCAATCATGATGTATTTCCAAATGAAAGTTTATGTACTTGTATCACCCGCTCTTGTGGGAAATAATAAAAAGAAGTAGTGTTGCGTACAAAGGACATCACTGCTGTATATATGTATACGTCACAAAAACGGCTACTTGCACTTATACCGCACACTGTAGTGGCTATATATATATATATATATATATATATATGTTGCGTACAAAGGACATCACTGCTGTATATATGTACGTCACAAAAACGGCTACTTGCACTTACACCGCACACTGTAGGGATTTATATATATATATATATAATAATATATATATATATATATATATATATATAATATATATTATATATATATATATATATATATGTTAATATATATATATATATATATATATATATAATATATATAGAAAGTGTGAGGTAAATTTGCCTAGTAGGCGCTCCGAACTTTGGGGTCAGAAAAGAAACTGTGTCGCGCTAAATTATTCTCACGGCGCTTATCTTTCATGACTCTGACGGTTTATAAATTTGTGTTTTCACTTTAATTATTTTTGGCATTGACGAAAAATTGCAAAATGATGCATGTTTAGCGTTTTTTAGCAAAAGCACAGATTTTTCGGCCAATAATACATTCACATTGTGGGCTTAATAGGTCGCTATTATAAGTGATAAAAATGGTGCGGGAGCGAACGAAGTCGAAATATTGCCACAACATTGTGACAAAGTTGGGAAAAATAGCATTTTTGACCCATATTACGGCGTACTTTTCGCATTGTAGCAGTCCAAGTAAAACTATGGCTTGTACATCGTTGTGGGGGTACGCTTTTTTGGTATGACGTACAGAAAGTTGGAAAAGAGTAATTTTTGTTTTAAGCGAGAAAAAAAAATTTCCAACTGGACAACCACAAGGTTGTAAAAAAAGGTTTGCCTTTGCCTCGCCTTCACTGCATAGCGCGTTAGCGCAGGATTCCAGCGGGGACCTTTTCGCATCGAATAATGCAAGTCTTACAACTGCTTGGAACCTATTTTTGTAGTACTGATGTATACGACGTCAAAAAGGGCAATAGTGCTAAAATTACGGAATGGTATCTTTCCCCTTGGACCATCAAAGGACAGGTAATATTCAACCGCTTCAAAGTCCAAAGGGGCAGAATTACAATGCAATCGATGGCCTGCTGGACAGTTCTAAATTATTACGTAAGGCCATGTATCATTTATCAGAAGCCAAACACGGCGCCCTGGAACTGTCCTGCCGGCTATCAACTACAAGCGCCCTCTAGGCAACACAAATTTTCTTCCCGAAATAGCAATGCCTCAATAACTACTTCTCACATTCACATATAATAGCACGATTTTTTTAAAGCATGATCGCAGATGGTCGAAAATCTACCTGTTACACTTGATATGGAATGACCCATATACGTATATACTGCTGTGAAAATAGCACGCATAATATATAGCTTCAGCAACGTGTTCTGGCCCTGTAATCAGAAAGCATAGAATATCGGTCCGCTGGTTGGCCTGGCATTCGGCCCACAACTTTTTTTTTAAGTTACAAACAGACGAACTCTTCGGACCAATTAAATAATGCTGCGCATTTAAGGGAATCGTTCATAATCCACAGGGGGCTGGTTCATCCAATGTCTGACACATTTTCACTAGGGCGGAAAACAAGTAGTGAAGTACCGCTGTTTGCGTCATTTTACAAAACCGTGAAGACACAGTCAATAACTGTATTTTCTCATAGGTGACAATTTGCTGGGCATATAGTATAACTCATCATATATCATTACTATTTTCCTTGTAGGAATGCGGAAAGTATATACGGTTTAGAATATGTTTACGAGAACCTATTCTTTTTGTAATACTTGTAATAGGCTGAGGTCCGCTGATGGCAACACCATTATGTGTTACTATTTGAACATTCATCAGTCCTATAGCCTGCCAAGCTCCAGGATTCTGTAAAGATATGAAGGGGCGTATATATTTGTCCATTTTTTTTTTCCTCCAATTTTTTCGTGCACTCTCGATTCGTTTTTCGCTGTGCTTGTTATCATACCGGTATATATTGCCTCTCTAGGTGCCTGCGAGTTTACGACCGACCTGTGCGGTTTGGAAAATGAGGATTCGAGCGCACGTTTTGGTTGGAACTGGACATTGGTGGAAGACGGCAAGAAGAAACCCGGCTTCCCAAAAACAGACAGTCGATCCAACATGCAAGGAGCTTACGCTGCGTATTCGTTGGTTAACTTAGGTAACGTGCACTGAACGTGTAGTTGCTCTTGATAGAAGTGTCCTACACATGTGTCCTTTTTTTATTTCTAGATAGATAGATAGATAGATAGATAGATAGATAGATAGATAGATAGATAGATAGATAGATAGATAGATAGATAGATAGATAGATAGATAGATAGATAGATAGATAGATAGATAGATAGATAGATAGATAGATAGATAGATAGATAAGATAGATAGATAGATAGATAGATAGATAGATAGATAGATAGATAGATAGATAGATAGATAGATAGATAGATAGATAGATAGATATAGATAGATAGATAGATAGATAGATAGATAGAAGCACGGACGGACGAGGGAACGGGAACAAAATAACTCAGACACTAAACAGAAAAACATCTGTTCTTTTATTGGCTTATAACGATTTCACAGTACCTAAGGAACCATTTGTAACGCTAGAAAACACTCGGTATGTGACACAACGCGCAGAAAGAAAAATAGAGGTGGCGACGCCGCTTTGATGTTCCTGGCCAGCTCAACGTAATATCATATATTTTGACCACGTCTTCTAAAGCGTACGTACTTAGTTGCCGCTAAAAATGGTTCCAAATTCTGTTCTAAGGGACACAAGCATTTGATGTAGTAAGTTTAATTTTCAGAAAATCTCATTGAGCTAATGCGGCCAAAAGACACGAATAGACTTCAAAATAAATGACGTCACGCTGATGTTAACGTCTGAAGTGTTCGGTATAAAATTCAAACATGAAACTTTGACCTTCATTTTATTTTCTATATACTGGCGACATTAATGTCAACGGAGTTCTAAAAGTATAATTTATCTGTCAAAACCTTGTTTAATGTTTCACTTGAGTGTCCCTTTATTGAGAGTGGTCACGAAGCCAACGTAGACTTGACAATAAAAAAGTAGTAGACAGTAGTGGTTGCATCCCTTTCACTTCACTCAATAAAGAAGTAACAAATATTACAAAAAAATAATACGCGTAAACAAATAACTGGATATCAAACGCTACATCGCTAATATCTGTTGGTTCTCAACCACTCCTGCCGATTGGCCAACAATTAGTACGGCAAACATAAAGTAATTATGCAAATGCCTGAGATTACTTCGTCCATTTTTCTCTTGAAGAGTATTAGACATAAGGTCGTGATTTTTATTGTCACTTCAGCTCAAACATTACATAAGGTTTGAAAAATAGGTGGGACAGCATTTACTTTCTCAGTTACCTATTGGCCTTGCCGCAAACATTAAATTTTCGTATCTTTTTCGAAAATATATCTTTATTGCAACTATTTTAGCTTTCTCGTACGAGTATAATTTCACTTTATTTGGTACTTAAGGTTTTCTTGCACTTTCTGACATAAAGGTCTTATTTTCTCTTTCGAAGTAACTCGGCCGTTCCGTGCACCGCGTAAAAATGTTTCTTTATAAGCCGTTACTGTATTCTTCACTAATTTTTCACACCTGGGGTGCTATGCAGAATGGCCGGTGTTTGGCGAAACTTGGAATCTTTCCGAGCTCTGGCGAAACCCCATTTTGAACGAGCTAACCGTAAGAAAAGATCAAATCGATCCCTGAGCGCGCGCTGCGTTTCATTGGTTACGATGGAACTAGTCGTCGCGTCAAGGGCGGTCGAAAAAGTTGGGTGGAGTTTTCAAACCAGAGGTATCTTTCAAACCAGAGGTCGTTTCATTGAGTGCAGAAGTGCACCCATGCAAGAAAAGTGTCAGAGACTTTTACTAACGGTATTTCTTAGATGTACGGGCTCTTGAAATTCCTTTTCAGGTGTTTAATATCAGCACTAAGTATCATTTAGACTAATCAGCACCGTGGCCTCTGAGATTAGCTCCGGCCGAGTGCCTTACAACATCGCGGCCACAGCTAATCGTCAAAGCCACGTGTGTCATCATCATGGTACATTCTAGTGCGTTCCTCCACCGGCGCGCGCCCTCTTCGCGTCCTCTTATTCATCGTCTGCTCGCTCCCCGAGCACGTGAGCCTGGCTGATCAGTAAATTGGCTGGGCGGTATGCATAAGTCAGGACATGCTATAATCAAGCTAATTAAGCAAGGTCATGCTAAGTCTGAGCTAATTAAGCCACATCTTACAAAGACCATGCTAATGAAGCCGTGTAAGTCGAATACCGAACTAATTAAGATATTGTTTATTAACGCGACGCTAATTACGAGCGCGTTAATCAAAAACAAGCTACTTAGTACATCAGTCACTAAGACCATGCGTAATAGGATCGTGCTAATTAGGATTATGCTAATAAAACCATGCCGATTAAACCTGAGTAATTCATGTCGTGTAAATAAAGCATTACAATTAGACAGGGCAGTTCAACATGTCACTTACGACCTAGCTAGATTAATACCCTCAAAATTAAGACCAAACTGACGCGGTCTTCACTCCGAAGCAGACCGAGCAGACTGAGTAGACGAGCTACGTAAACAGCTGAAAGAAGCTGTAGGTGATCACGAGCTCCTCCGATGGCTCCAGCCTTGCAGAAGCTATTGCAAGCTGACCAAATTATTTGATATGCAACGAAGCTTCCGCTTAGCGTCCACCGCATAAAACGCTTGACAGGCACACCGGTACTATGACAGTCACGAGGTGAACTGGGGCCTTTTCAGAATCTACGAGTTTGTACCTTAGTAGGCGCGTCAATCACTTTGATTGACAGACGCCCGTGGCGAAGATCCAGTCCGCCCACCGCGTTTGCTCTTGCCGAGGAGCAGTGCTCACGCCGCAACGCCAGCCAGAGGCACGATTTATTTATGACCATACTGGCACAGAATATGCCCACACGCATGAAGAACAAATGGTTATATCATCACGTGGCTACGATGTCTCGCATTCAATTTCACCGCGCTCACGACGTCCCACTCACAGCCATGAAGCAAGCACCCCTGGTGGCAATTGCGGCGAGAAATGTTACTATTTACATATTGGTGGAGACATCGTTTCTACCGATTCGTTACTGCAGAAACATTTTCAGACGTTTAATGTAAGTAGCAGTAACCTGTCTATTTATTTATCCGTAGTATTTGAGAGAAGAGAAACGAGCTGCACGAGAGTGGGCATGTGCGCATTTGTGGCCTTCGAGAGCGGAAATTTCCATGCGGCAGGTGGAACGAAATAACTTGCCCGAAAGAGGACAAACGCCCACGAACACGCCGTGTGGGAAGCGCGATGTTCACTTGGTAAAGACGATACCGCGACGATCACCCTGACGTCGCGAACTGTTGAAATGCTGACTGGGTGGCGGCGGTGACGCGCTCGCATGCGGTGTTCCTTTGAAAACCGCCGCAGATGTCGCACATGCGCGTGTGACGCCATGCTCTTTCTTGTAGCAGTTTTTATGAACGCTGCTATCGCGCGCTCCGCACTGTCTTTCTATCATGACCGCCGTAGTGCGAGCTCGGAGCAAACTCGTGTGCCCGAGAAGCTCTGGCCATCCTGCATAGCACCCCAGGTACGCTATTGCACGCAGTAAGTTGGTTGAAGTAGACAAGCAGATACACAGTCGTAAATATTCTTGTAATCTAATCTATGTTTATCCTGATC
>NC_051177.1:152472513-152509199 GCF_013339695.2 Rhipicephalus sanguineus | reverse complement strand
CTTCCAGCTTCGCTGTGACTGTGCTGCGGTTTCAGCGCAGGCCTGCGTTTTTGTTCCAGTTCGTGTACCTGGCTAACAGTGTTGGCGTGAGCATTGACCGTCCTGAGTATAATATGTGCCATCCAGACAGCCAGAGTGAAGGATGTGAGTACTACTACTGTACTACGTATAATAAACCTGCGATACAATAGTGGTGCAGTTCGGGTCTTCCTCATGGCCCTCTCACCTTCTGTACAGCATATTGTCGTGTTACCATATCCTTAGCATAAGCTTTACAATGACACTTAAAGCCATGCTCAATACATTTATCAGTTGCATTTTATGAAATCAGGGACTATAAAGCAGCACTGTATTCTATGCATTTCAGTCTACTTGTGTGACAAATTTCGTGTTTCTTGTAACCTACTCAAAAGTACACAAAATTAACGACGTAGAAACATGTTATGTGTTGCGATTGCGACATCAATTTCATAATTGGTGTGCACTGAACACAAGTTCGTACCACGGATTTAGAATGTCTCTTAGTGTTAAAGGGCCAGTAAACAGGCTCCTACTTTTTTTTTACATCTCCCAAAGAAGCTCGCCAATTCGGGAAGACAGCCGCTGCGATCACATTTTATGAATATTAAAGTGCTGCGCGCCGCGCAGACGTTCCATTTCGAAAAACAATTCCCGCGTCCCTCTCCTGTGCCTGTCCAATCCTCCTCGTACACGAAGTAACGTAATCTTGCTCATGAGCAACTTTACGTCGCACCACCTTCGTCGATTGGTCCTCTGCACTACGAGACGGCGGCTTGGCCTTGCGGTGATGCAGTTTTGGTCGCGCATTTACCACGTTTTCTCACCGTGCTGCAAGGGGGACCCTAGCGGCGCTCTCACTAGAGTTACTGTATATGCTACCTTTAGGTAGCAGAGTTGCGCATCTGTCTTCCAACGCCGCTAGCAACCATGCATTGCGGAGAAGCTGCCGCTTGGGCCAATTTTTTTATTTCTTAACGCCGCCGCTGCAGCAAACTGAATTAACACTAGCCATCGACAGCCAATGTTTATCGCCGGTCTTCGACACGCCAGGCAGGTTAATCGGCCACACGGTAGGCATGTCGCCTGCAAAAACGAAGTGCGACTTCACCGCATAGCTGTGGTTGCTAGCCGGGCCTATGCGCTACTCTGGTACCTAAAGGTAGCATATACAGTGACTCTAGATCTCACTAAAGTCCCTGGATATTTTGGGGAAAGTACCGTCTTTCTTTTAACCAATCCGCCACGCCGAGCACCCTCCTCTCCCGCCTTCCAACTGCCCGCTTCACGGGACGTCGCCCGGAAAACGCGCGCGTTATCAGCTTGACACAGCATTCTTGATAGGAAAGTGGCTCGAGCCGGGTTATAGGGCAGGCGCCCGCACCTGGTGGCCGTTTAGGAAAGGATATAGATAAGGTGTTGACATTGGGAGAGGGGGGTTGGACACTTTGGAGGGGATATGGAGGAGAGTGTCGCTACTTTCTATATATATTAAGGGACTTTAGCTCTCACACGAGCGACACGTGGAGGAAGCCTTGCTCGGTCATCGGCTGCGTGGCCATGATGTAATCGTTGACGTCTATTACGTTGCCGAAGTGGGCGTAGTCACGGTAGCGGGCTACGTCTGCCCCTCTTGGCTGCCGAGAAGCGTGGCAAGGCCGAGCGAGAAACCAAAACCTGCCAAAGTGGGGTGTTTGTACCCTGTAACTTCCTTATTACAGCATTTATTCGCAAAATTCTTGAGGCAGCATTTTCACATAGTACAAGTACGCAGTTATCGCGTCGTCCCACATTTGGACCGCGGGTTTGTTTACTGGCCCTTTAAAGTAAGAAAGAATTTGTTTTGCCTATTTTCCTAGTTCTAATGACAAGTGTTCAAAAGTAAATATGGACTACAGGGAAACAACTGCCGAGTACGTTGTTTCTTTTCAGCCGAAGCTGCCGAAAAGGTGAGCTGCAGCTTCTCAGATCCTTTGAACTGTGGCTGGTTCCCTGAGCGAAAGGCCTCTGATATGACGTGGGCTCTGAACCTTGGAGGAACTGAGTTTCCCAAATTTCTGTGGCAGCCCTCCGACAGCGACTCTCATAAAGGTGCGGAAAGTATTTATGAATATCCACAATCCTGCTCATTGGATGCACTACTGCAGTAGTTTACAATAGGTTCAACCAGGGTTATTGTTAGACATGTTGTAGTTTTACGGAAATATCGAAGCATTGTGCCAATATTGATGCTGTGTAGACATCTTACCCATCAAGAATGTATGGAAGAAGGGTTATTTTAAGGGCTCATTTTTCTTTGTTGGACACAATATTAATGATAATAATAGACAATATTGCCAAGGAATGTATAGGGGTTTTATTTGCAATAATATGGTATAAATGTGAATTAAAGTGGACGAAAAGATGAGTTGCCGCCAGCAGGGAACGAACCTGCAACCTTCGAATAACGCGTCCGATGCTCCACCAATGAAGCTACGGCGGCGATTGTGCCCCCGTGCACGCCATTAGGTATATTTGTGCATTTAAACCTGGGAGTGTTATTCAGCGCCGATCGTAGCCATGGCGGCGAGTGTGGAGCACTCTTTTTCTGCCTGCTGGCGTCACATAGCACAAGGTTTTTTTTACGAGCTGGCCGCTGACCAATAATCCCTCGCATGTGACCTGAAGACGTCAACTCTGTCTGAACGGTTCACTTATTTCGTTCATTCATAGTGAGAGTCTTGTTCGCACCGAAAAGTGGGATAACTCGGCTCCTTGTGAAATTCCCCGTGTTCCCAGAGTGATTTGTCGCTTTTGACGTCGAGGCTTCCCGAAGGAATGAATTACCACATATAACGAATTTGCTGCTTATTATAGAAAGAATCTCAAAACGTATGCCGTCCACTACCGACATTAGAATGGCATGAAGGCTACTCAATATTACATTCTTTGGGAATTCGAGAGGAGACCACCTCCAAGACAATACTGTCAGCTTCTTCCCTCGAGGTGTGGGAGTCACTCCTGTGGACAACTGACTACCGCGTTCAGGCAGACGTGATTAACTGGGCCGAAACGGTCGTGGCTAGCTACTGGCCACCGCCCTTCGAAGCACCAGCAAGCTAACTTCAACGACGTCGTTGTGCCGTGAATAAAGTTCTTTCTCTCTCTTTCTCGTTCTGACTGACTTGATGCCTCCAGGTAGTATGCGAGCGATTATTGGTCAGCTGCCAGCTTGTAAAAAAGATCACGTCCTACGTGATGCCAGCAGGCAGACAAAGAGTGTTTCACGCGCTCGGCGCTGACAAACACTCCCAGGTTTAAATGCACAGATATGCCCAATGAAGTGGACGTGGGGACGACCGGAGCCGTATCTCAATTGGTAGAGCATCATATTCGTTATTCGAAGGTTGCAGGTTTCACCGTGCCTAGTTAACCTATAACAGCTAAAACGGGTCGCAAAATCAAGAATGTTTCGTCAGGTTGCCACTTGATGGCGCTGCCAGCAGGCGCCCCTGCGACACTCCGTCCCATAGAGCGCACCAGCCCCTGTGACACTCTGTCTGACCGCCCGCCCGTTCTTCTCGCTTACCTGCAAGAAAATGGCAAAGCGGTCGAAGAGAAAGGAACGCGAGGAGCCGATGGTGCAATGTGACAGCTGCCGGAGGTGGGTGTACCTAGATGAAACGGACTTCGCATGCACAGATGCCGTAGATGTCGCGCCCTTCACATGCAACCTCTGCAACGTAGTGGTGTCACTCGAAACAAGGCTTCGAGCATCAGAGCAGGAAGTGGAGAAACTCGGAAGGGCTGTATGAGCGATGAAGGATCAATTAGAGGCCTGCCAGGCCAAACCTGATCCGAGCGGTTACCCCATAGCGAAGCAGACCCTTCAAGAACACCAAGATGCTATGCTTAGCTGCTCTTCCCAGGCTGCGGAAGAAACCACTCGAGAAGTGAGACAGCCGGAAGCAGAGGAGGGAAACGGCCAATCACCACAGAAGCCACAAGAGCGGAGTAGCGCTTCGAAAACAACCATGCACAGTAGCGAGGATGCTCGGCTGGGCGAATGCATAGCCGACCACGCTCTCGATGCTGCGAATAGAGGCAAGGAACAAGCCAGCGAAGCATGGAATCCTGAAGAGACTGGGAAAAAAGGGCACAAGACAGAAGCTGAAAGCAATGGGACTGAAGCCAGTGGCCGGCCTCATACCAACACCCAGAAAACAAAACGACAGGAGACGAAGAAGGCTGCGCCAGGCTCTGCACCCGAGGTTCTAATTATCGGTGATGGCAATGCACCACGAATCGCGGGCGCTCTCCGGCGATTATGGGACAATACTGCACTCGTGATGCAAAGGTCCGAACGCAAGGCGACTGCCGCCAGGCTACAGCATCTTCTCCGACGGCACAGTGAAGACGAAAGCCACGGTGCAGGGCTCGTGGTCATACACGCCGGGATACAGGATGTCCTTAAGGGATCACAGCCTGGAGATATCGTCCAGGCCATACGGGAGAGTGTGGCCCCACTTACGCAGAGGCTGGTGATATGCTCCGCCCCCGAAGTTGCAACTAGAGGCAAAGCAATACGGGCAAAAGCAATGCTCCTTAACACTGAACTTAGGAAGCTATGTGGAGCTCTAAAGGCGACGTTTGTTGACCTATCCGATATACTGGCAGGCGAAAAGCGACTAGCTCAGGACGGTATTCACTACCTGTCAGCTACAACGCGCCAAGTTGCGACGCAGCTGGCCCAAGTGATACCCCCTTTTTTAGGACTACAGAGGCCTCGAAGGAGCAGAGACAACCCCAACCACACACCTCGGTGGAAGTCAGACCCAAATGTCTCCTCGTCTGCCCGGAGACGTTAGCCGCGCCACCGCCCCCGCAACCTCCTGGGATGGCAGCTGGGACTCGGAACACGCCGCACAGGGAGTTCAGAGACAGCATCCAGGACCTCCCCCACCCGATGTACTTGATGAACACGGCGCATCTACCGATCCAAAGCACACAGCCATGCCCACCGATGGCGAGCCCAGCTCCGCAGACATGGATACCACACAAAGGCACCACCCACCATGCAATGGTCCCGTGGCGACCACCCAACCCCGGTGCGCACCCCGACCTCTTCCACATGGTGGGGGACATTGTCCGCCAACAGGTAGCTCTACAGTGGCCGCAGCTGGCCAAACAACACGCTATGCTCCCAAACCTACCATAATGAAGAGACGTTGCCGCCACCGCCGGAAAAAAATAGAGGCCCATGCGAATGTCGGCTTCCTCAACATGCATGGAGAGCGGAAACGTAACAAATGGGAGGAGCTGTACCAGATGCTCGAAACCGAGAAGATGTCACTATACGCAGTCGCGGAGACTCACCTCCTCGGACTAGAGGAGCCACCGGTACACCCATATTGGCAATGGGCGGGAAGCAACAGGGAGCCCGGCTGCCGCAAAGGAGGCGGAATAGGTGTCTTGTGGCGCAATGACATAAACAGCAACTGGAAGAAACTGGAAGCATCCTGGAAGGAACACATGTGGATGACGGGTGCTATCTTGGGCATGCCAGTGCTTGTTGCAGTCCTATACTTCAATGTTGATCCAGGACAAAATGCTGAAAACAGATGCATCGCCCAATGTATCGCGGAAGACATTCAGCGCTGGAGTTCCAACAGAGATCCAGATTTCAACGGACATGTCCAAAGCATCGATGGCTTCCAGGACCATAACGGTGCACTTATGCTACAGCTAGCAGAAACGTTCTCCCTTGAAGTCGCCAACCTTCGCCTCGACTGCATAGACGAGACTACATGGAGTGCCAGAAATAGTCGATCTTGTATCGACTATATTCTCACATCGCCTAATCTTGCGGCACACCTGACAAGAGTACATGTGGATGAGAGTGGGCGCTATAGTTTGGGTAGCGACCACAATCGCATCGCACTGACATTCTCTACCTCCGTTCATCGGAATCGTCAGACACAATGCCGCAAGCTAGCTCGACGTTACCTACCGGCAACATCCTTTGAACGAGTGGCGGAGGACTTCGAAGAGAATGACATACATGCGCACCAAACCAATTACGAGGGGTTCGTGGGAGAGCTACTACGCACTATGTGTCGCTATGAGAAGCGAGTCCAATCCCGAGGTGGCGCCAGACCAAAGGCCTGGTGGGACCAGCAGGTGAAGACGGCACTTGAAGCGAGACGTAAGGCCAATAGAGCTCACCGATACGCAGTAAAGCGCGTCTCGATTGAGGAATGCCAACAGGCGTGGCAGGAGTTCTTGCGCACCAAGAGAGACATGCAACAGATGGTCCAGAAGAAAATCGCGGAAACCAATCAAGAACAACTGCGTGCAATTACAGAAGCTGGCAACAACGGACCACGCAAATTATGGACATATATATCGTCGCTCAACCGCGAGGCCCCCATTCCTACTCTCCGAGACGCAACAGGTCACGCTGTCGCAGACCTGGAAGAACACCTGACGATCCACATGCAGCGAATGTATCACAACCCGTCGCCAGAACAACAGGGAGTGTCATACAAGCCTCGTGAAAAAGGATGTGAGATGGACAACGGCACCACGGCGGAGTGCGAGTGGAAGGTGTCCCGTGTGGCAATCGACCGAGGCATGTCCAACATTGGAGCCCACAGCGCCAAAGGACTGGATGAAATTCCCCCTGGGCTAGTGAAACGGCTCGGACAGATTGCAAGAGAGACCTTGGCGTCCATCTTCACCGGCATTATTCATGGTGACCCCATCCCAGAGGACTGGCGCCGCGGCAAGGTGCGCCTGGTGCCCAAGAGGGGAGGCAACAGTGACCAACTACACGATTATAAACCACTCACCGTCACCAGTGTGCTGTACAGACTGTTCACACAGGTCATAAAGAGATGAATGAGTGGGTGGGCGGAGGCGCAGGAACCACTTACTGAGCTGCAAAATGGCTTCCGTCGGGATCGGCGAGGAGAGGACAATCTCTTTGTGCTCATACAGAGCATCGAGATTACACGCAGGGAATCGCGCGGGCTAATCGCCTGCTTTCTGGGCGTAGCCAAGGCGTACAATAGCGTGCCACACGGACACCTTCTTTCTCGGATGGAAGACCTCAATATGCCGCCTGTGTGGATCGAACTACTGCGCCGGCTCTACACTGGCAACACAGTTGAAACCACCTTTGGTGGAACACGCACGCGCCCAGTAAAAGTACAGCGGGGACTGAAACAAGGCTGCCCTCTTTCCCCATTGCTGTATATGTTATATACAGCGGGTCTGGAACATGCCCTCCTGGATTCAGGTGTGGGGTTCAAGCTCAACTGGTCAGACGACGGCACGCCAACGACTTGGACACTCCCCGGCCTCGTTTTCGCGGATGACCTCGTGCTACTGGCCGAAAATAAGGCGCAACTGCAGCATCTGGTCGAGACATCAGCCAACCACCTGCCACTCTAGGCCTCGCCTTCACTGCGAAGAAGTCAGCGGTGCTCCGGTTCTCTGGTGATTGTGGCGACGCTGCTCTGGTACTCCCAAATGGCGAGGAGCTTCCCAGATTGGAGGAATACCGCTATCTAGGCGTGCTACTGTCCACATCAGACAAGCTCATACCGGGGCATGAAACCCACTTGAGACAAGTGGCACAGCGAGCCAACCGCATACTGCGTCGACAATGCCTGTGGGGCTGCAGCCGATACCACATGGTGCGCGACCTGTGGAAAGCCGTGCATGTGCCTGGACTTACCTACGCTAACTCTGCCATATGTCTGTTAGCCCCAACACGGGATTGGCTGGAACGTGGGCAACGAGAGGTCGACCGCATAGCCTTGGGATGCCGTGGCCGCGTCGCCGTGGAGGCTATCCAGGGGGATGTCGGATGGCCTTCGTTCGAGGCTCGAGAGGCCCACAGCAAAATCTCGTTCGAATGTCCGCTACGGACCATGAATGACAACAGGTGGGCACGCAGGCTCTTTCGTTACATCTACATCAAGGGCATCCGCACTCAATGGAGGTCTGGAGTGATGTTCTTGAGGCGGAAATACGGCCTCCTCGACTATGTCGAAACTGGACCTGAACGAGAGACTGCTAAAGGCATTCGTGACCGGGTTCGCGAGGCAGAGGGAGAAATGTGGCGTTCAGCCATGCTCCCCAAGACTACCCTCAACCTCTACCGGGAAAGCAAGAAAGATATTGCAGCGGAGCCAGCGCTGTACGACAACAGCTGTGGTGGCGCCCTCCTCTTCGAGGCTTGGGCGGGCGCCGGGCGCGCTGCGCACTCTCGACTATCGAAGCCGTTTTGATTGCGCCCCTGAGACGCGCACGGCGGTGTGCAGGTCCTGCGGTCGCGAGCGGGAGACTATGGAGCACTTGCTCCTACGCTGTTCGAAGTTGACTCCCCCTACGGCAGAGGGCACCACCCTGCCGCAAGCCCTCGGATTTTTCGATGCGGAGGGAAACCGCTGCGGCAAAAGTGTGCGCACGATGAAAGCTCGCCTCGAAGTGTGGTGGAGGGACACAAGGCGGACACTCACGGCGGACATTCACGGCGCTGGAAGTGTGTGACCTCTGAATTCTGACGTGTCTGTGTGTGTTTTTTTAACTTATGTTTTCTTTTCCTGCGTGGTTTTTTTTTTATATGGCTAGGACACTTCATTGAGTCCACCCGTTTCAAAGGGTACTTGGCCACATTATCTATCTATCTAGCATCGAGTTAGTGTATATGCTACCTTTAGGTAGCAGTAGAGAAATTTACCTAGAAAACGAGCAGCGTTTAAAAAACTTGGATCGGGCTGTTTCTTTTCCGGCATTGTGCAGGTCCCTACATGTATGCTCAGAACCTGCGTTTCGCCGTAAGTTCCGCCCACCTGGTTTCAATCAAGATGGGCCCTACTCCCGGCACGGGCCGTTGTTTCACATTTTGGTGAGCAACCGCAAGCACTTTACACTATGTCTGCGTGAAACTGGTCTATGCATTTAGTGCGGATGGTTTTGTATATGCGCAGAGCCGCATAAAGCACGAAAATGTTTACCGAGATAGTGTGTACGACTGAGATTCTGAGATTTTGTTCGCCTACGTCAACAGAACAACTGAAAGAAAACCATTCCGCGAATTGAAGCAGCAATTGTTGTTTGCTGTTTTAAATACATATGCAACAGACCGCATTATTCCATTCGATAGAGAACAGCATGAGACAAGTGTCAGAAGGACAATACCGAGGTTAACTCGTCCTAGAACAATGGGAGGACATAGCGCTCGCCGCATGCCTATCCCAACTGCAGTTCCCGGCAAGCGTTAGATGTAGCATGCGAAACATGGAGTAACGTCCCAATATTTTCATGTGTAAAAGAGCATACTTAGAAACTGATTTCATTTGTGATGGGAAAGCCACACATAGTTAGGAATTCCAAAGGGCAATGTTTTGGTACTTGGCTTTTAATTGCCTTGGTGTCAGGGATTTCATGTAGTGCATTGCGCTATTGTTCAAGGCTATGTTGCATGAATCTATCGGATCAGGTTATTTCAGGGCTGTTCTTACTAGCCACCTTCAGAACATCAATTCGACACGTTCTTGTTGTTTTGCGTGGCACGTAATAATCGGCATCTAAACGAAGTTATTACTGAACAATGTATAAACATTTATGCTAGACGCTACATTTCACAACAAAAGCAAATAACTTCTCGAATATAGAAAACTTTGGAAACAGTAACTAGAGCTGACATAGTTCAAACTATATAGTTATATTTCTGTCCAGGTACAACATGTGGCATCCAAATGTTGGTAAACTGAACCTCATGAAGCGTGTTGAAAACGAGTCTAACAGCCTGCTGTGGACACGCTCATCACCTCAAGGCAAAGAATGGAAGCAAGGCCAGGTGCAGCTGTTCTCAGATGATCCTCATCAGGTAGGCGTCAATAGTTTCCTTTGCGGGTTCTTGCAGCCAATAATACAGATGCAGGCAGCGAGACACTCAATTAACTGTAATATATTTGGGTGAGACATGCTTTGCTTTCCTATTTTTACTGTTGTGCGTTGCTGTTCTCCTCTTAAATGTACTCTGTACGTTAAGGGTAAAAAAAATAACAAATAAATTGTCACAGATGTCATGAACTTTCAACCATAAAGTGATGTCAAAACAGCAAAAAAAGAACTTACATGGGCCCCTTATGCTTTATCCTAACACGACTGGAAGGCGAGAAAAATCTACTTTTTCTTGTCAATGGATGTATTGATCCTTCCCCGCCTCCGTCCGAAAGCTTTATGTACCTAACATGGTTTTTCACTGCCTCAAGGATCGGAGGCATTGCAACCCTCCTGCATCTCATCTGGCTTTGCACTGCCTCCGTGACCGGCACACCTTTGACCAAGTGATCATGCCATGTGCTGACGCCCTCATGTGATGTAACGATGCGACTTGTGAGGTTATGATGACGTCATATAGTGACGTCGTCACGTGATGATGATTTCTGCATCGCTTGCGTTGAGGCCGGCGCCGAGGGACGCCGACGGTCAGTTTTTGCGCTTTTTTTAAGGCATCCATGGGTTGCGCCTTAATAAATGTGAACAACGCCTAATGAGAGATTTGCGGAGCGGTTATGCGCACGTCTGCGACGTTCGTAAGCCAAGCTACAAAAGCCAAGTCGGCTGCCATTCATAAGCAAAACATCACGACTACTAAAGATTGGCATGTCAGCCCGATCGGACGCTGCGTGAATGAGCGGGCGAGAGAACACGAGCTATCTTAAGAAGGTAAAGATGGAGCGCATTTGCCTGCGTGTTACCATGCACATTATCGTGAGCCACGGCCGAAGATAGGGATTCTTGGCAGAAGCAAAGAAAAAGCCTCGCAATAATTAATAGAGGCCTTTAATATTAGGAAACTGGGCGAATTGTGTATCAGCGACGCATGAATTTCCGTCTTCCCTTCGGTGAGTTGTTCTTTAGATAGTGCGACGACGTCGATGTGATGAGTAATGGTGTTTTATTTGGCACTTTGCGCAGGAAAAATGTTGTTCTATAGCTTGTGTACCTTGTTGCAATAAACGATTCGAAAATTAGCGCTCACCTTGGTACTTTCTGCTCCTATAACGATGAGGCTTCTGAGGCATTCATCACCGACTGCTGCAGATGTTTTGAATAAGCCACTGCTTTTGATTATTTCTTTTTTCTTATCGCAGTTGATCTTCGAAGCCGTGCTCCTCGCCGGTAAACGAGGCATGATCGCCATTGACAACTTTGTCCTCAACGACACCAGCTGCAGCAGCGACAAATGTACGTAATCCTTTTGCTCTGTCATTGTAAAGCCGCTTTACTAAGCATTTCATAGCTAATCGAAGGCATTTTGACCGCCCCTCCCCCCGAAATTTTTATGACACATGGTGTTTTTTCGAAAATAAATCGTGAAAATAGGCGCTTTTCTCAAATAGTCAAGGGTTTCAGCAAGTGCCCCACCCGAACAAAGTTCCTGAGTACGGGCCTGATGTACACCTATGACTGCACAGGCTCTATTGAAACATTGCGCGAATACGCGAACGAGGGTTATTTACGGTATGCGTATTGGAAAAAATGAACACTCGTATCTGCAATATTAAAATATTTAACGCTTCGAAAGAGCACCGTGAATGCATAATTAGCTAATCCACAATTCCACAAGTTCCTCGGGGACCGTTTACACAACGCGTAAAGCCCCTATAAACAGTATTCAGGGCACGTTGCATAACATATTGAAGTGTCAAAGAAAACATAGTACTAGTTTTATTCGTTCAGCTTTTATTTACTTTCCTAGTCACTAGGGTTTGGAATGTTCTGTTGACTTTTGTGCGCATATGTTACGAAGAACTTTTAACGACGAAGCTACTTAAGCTAGCCGTAATGTGCGGCCCATCAGAAAACTATCATCATCATGAACGGGTATGTGCCACAGAATTTGGGCAGATTCCACTACTCACCGCTACGGCGTGGCCTGTAGTATCCCTGAGAACTAGCACAGAGAGAGAGAAGGAAAGAAACAGACAAACAGAGAGACGGAAAGAATGATATAAAGAAAGGGAAAGCGAAAATTTCTTGCCGAAAAAAAATTTCTTTACGAGACGGGATTCGAACCCGCGTACCCTCGATCCAAAGGCGAACGTTATAGCCACTCGGCTATCCAGGCACGCCAGAAGACCGTAGTATAGCCTTGTATAGTATAGTGTAGCTAGGGGGTGGGTGAGAAAAGTGAGCGTGAGGAGGAGATATGTGATAGTGATGAGGAGGATGGGGAGGAGGAAATTCCGCTACAGAGAGAGAAAGATATAGGAAGAGACAGAGAGAGAATAATAGAAAGACATAATGGGAATAAAAATAAAAAGATAGAAAGACTTGGTACGACTAATGTGAAGCTGCCATACTAGGGAACGGGAGAGGCAACGACGGCTTCGAGAAGAGCCCGAAGCGATGGAAGCCCTACGCCAACGACGACGTGCCCGTAGATCTACGAGAGGTACGAACGCTCGGTTCTGGAGTTTGGACATGCCTGTTGTGACTAACCTAGCTAAAACCCAGCCGCAACCTAGAGGAAACCAGATTACACTTCAGAATCGTCCACTTTCGCTGTGTCGAGGCTTGCGCGACTTAGTGAAAGCTCCGCCAAAAATCACCGACGATTACGATACTGGATAATACGGGCAACGCCAATTGTGCTTGAAGTCCTTTAATATTATGACATATGTATGGTTTCAGAAGCTTGTCCAGTGCTGGTAGTAAGATAACGGAATTCAGTATAGCTGTCATTCCAGTGCAGTGAAATACCATGAGGCAGGGGCCATCACGATTGTAGGTTTCGGGAGCATTCCTTAACTCATGGTTGTGCAACATCTTGCAGCTGGAGGGTGCAACTTCGAGTCCGATTCGTGCGGGTGGCAGATGCACAACTGGGAACGCACAAGCACGACCAGAAGCTTCAAACCTACCGCGGATCACACCACCGAGTCACCCACAGGTAAGGCTGGAATACGGACATCAAGTTACGTCTATCACCCAGGCTTGGATGTTTCCTAAATGTACAGTGCTTTATGAGGGAACAATGCTGTCACGTTATTCCGGTGGCGCGAAATACGGCAACCGAAAGAGCAAGTGGAGGAGTGGCCATTTTTTTAAAGTTTGCTTGACGAAATTCCTTGTCGAGGAATATTTACAAAGAACACTCAACGTGCACCAATAGGGGCAAGCGCAGTAGTCGGTCGTCGAAATTCTGATTTATCTACCTTAACGAGTCGGCTATTGATAAATGAGTCACAGTGCACTTCGGCTTCATTGCTGGTGCTTGTGTACATTCGAGAATGTGTTCCGCTTTTCGTGTCATTCGCACAACCTAATCAAAATATTGGAGAAACTTTAGATAGAACATTGTAGCTTAGCGCCTAGTGATAACATGTGTTACAGTTTGCTCCAGCGAAGCTCGATAACAATGAATAAGCAAAACATGTACCCTACGCATATTCATGTAGTAATTTGTTTTGAAGAAGTATTTTTCATGGTGTTTACACGTAAACTTGGCAAATGAACATGTAAGGGGTTATATGGAGGCTCAATATTTTTTCTGTAGCGAAGTACTTGTTGACATTTAGTTCCTGTCACTTTGGCCTTATGTGTCATAGGTGTTTCCTGTCACATTATGATGAATTTCGAGTTTTTCATCTCCACTGCATGTCAACTACTTCCGTTTTTTATTATTTGCGCCAAATTTTTCTTAAGATTCATAAGCCTCTTTCATCACATATTCCAAAGTAAGGCAAGGTGCACCTGAACACTGTATTTGGCATCAGTGCAAATATACTGCCTTTAGTTGAGAAACACAGCTCGGTGATACAGTGAAATCTCTATTTGGTACTTATCGATTAAGCCAATAAGGCTCACTGCCCTTTACCCCACTCCTTCTATTTCATTAATATGGTGAAACAATGGGAATACGTAAAGAAGCATGAAGAGCAGATTTTATATGGCGCAATAAAGTAAAGTAGTCCCAAATCAGTTTTTTTATTTTTAATATTATGTGCTTGTGCTGTTTCTCTCGCTACTTTATTTTTTGTTCTTTTTCTGGTATAACGAAATTTTAGAGAATTGTTTAAATGTCTTGTGGTGTTTTGAAAGATATCCCTTATCATACTTCATCTTCACTTCAACCAAATATCATTGATTATATCTGCCGGAAGGCAGTTAGCGCTTTCAGAATCTGCTGACGAGGCAATGGCGTTGTAAGCTCGTTACGGTTTTCTCAACTAAGAACTTACATTAAACCTACGCAAACTACATCAGTGCTTCTGTCAAGAATGAATTAGGTAGTTGTTATGTCTGCATCTGTTGAATTGCAAATCATGACCGTAGTTTGTCACGATTCGCTGAGTCGAAAAAGGAAGGAAGGAATACAAAAGGGGGAAGGCAGGGAGGTTAACCAGACAGCAGTCCGGATGGCTACCGTACGCCGGGGGAAAGGGAAGGGGAGTGGAAAAATGGGAGAGACAGAGAGAGAGAGGGGAGCGAAAAAAAGAAATGATCAATAAATGCACTGACACGTATGTGGCGGTGGCGCTGTACAAAGTGTTGCAATAAATTCTGCGGCAATGCACTGAATCAGCTTATTTTTTTATCCGAGCCACTCATGCCACATAACACCCGAGAGTTAAATCCTCAATATGTAACTTTCTTCGCAGATACGTTAAGCTAGAACTGAAGTTTCCCAAATTGAACGATTGCAAAAAAAATGTTCTCTACTTTTGTCGTACGCGCATATCTACCAGTGACACTTTTTCTTCGCTTCACGCAACTATGTCCAATATCACAGGCCGCTTCGTTCTGGCAAGAATCCTGGTGGCCGCATGGTTAGCCCTGAAAATTGGTACGACCCGACTCAGCCGAAGTGCTTCCGCTTCTGGTACTTCCTTACTGGCACACCTGCGGAAACGCTCAGGGTCACCCGAGTGCTCAAAGGAGGTCAGGAGGTCGCACTCTGGCGTGACACCCCGTATCAAGACAACAGCAAACAGTGGCGCCAAGCATCCGTTAACCTACCTGCTTACCATGAAACTCCTACGGTAAGTGCATCCTAACTATCAATTTCTTTATTTGCTTTCCTTTGATACATAAATGAACAATCAAGCTAAAAACGATATCTATTATACTAGTAAATTGCCCTTACACAGCACAAAACCAGCACTCCCGCCGCGACAGTTCGCCTAATGAAGCTGAAGATGCGCAAAGAGAACGTGCAGGCGCTGCAGACGCCTCCTCGAGATTACCGCACCGAGTCGCTGCTATCGCCATAGATCTTGGAGGAATCTGTTAAGGTCAGCGTAAATATTGTCACTAAAAGATACATTTCATTGATTCTAAGGGTCATTGAGACTAATGTTAGCCTGCTTGAGTGAATTATTTCAAATGCCTTACCACCAAAATACAAGAAAGAAACTCAGTGATGTCACAATTACATTCAGCTGTTTAAATTCAAAGCTTATGCGCTCAACCTTATATTCTTCTCCAAAAATTGAATTCTTTTCCAAAAAGCTAACAATGAAGCCCTCAAAAGACGCTACCAGCCCAAATAGATTTGCTGCACCATGTTAGTATTCCTTTAAAGGCCGCACGCTGGCAGGCTTGTTGCTTGAAGTTGGAATGCATGGTAATACAGAGCAGAGCTACTCGACGACGCCAGGCAGCTGTGTGCCTCTAATTTACTTCACCAAAACCTTCATGAGTGAATTTACCCATGTACTGCCAGCCTGGTCTATGTATTATTGTAATGTAGGCAGATACAAATGGTACGATATGCGCCTTTTACGTATATCATACTTCAAAATTCTTTGAGAAGCCTGAAAAAGAGTACGTGCCTCAGACCAGAGTTGTACTAACACGTCAGAAGTAATCGAGTTCCTGGAATAACTTACATTTTCGTGTAATTTTGTAATATAATCGATTACTTTTCGAAACTGTAATGTTCTAGTTGATTCAATTATATTTTGTTGTGATTGATTACCGCTAATGATTTACGCAAGCCTCCAGCCTTCTCTCTACCATGCAAGCCACACTAGTTCGTTGTAGTTTGAGTAAACTTGTGCTATTGTGTTACGCAAGAGAGAGATAGATGACGAGGAAGGCCAGGAGGTTAACCAGATATTGGCATAGGGTTAGCTACCCTGCACTGGAGTGGGGAAATAGGGGCAAGAAAGAGCGTATAGAGAGAGAAAAAAAACGCCCATACACACACACACACAGGAATAAAAGCAACAACACACACAAAGGGCGACAATAAAATTTTTCGAAGGAAAGTAGCGCGAAAGTAATCCATTACATTTCTTTAATTGCGCAGTTACTTTTCTGGAGCTGTAACTGACCACTGTAGTCAATTACATTTTAAAGGAAGTAATTGTAATTGTGATCGGTTACTTATTTTCTGTAACGCGTATAAGTCTGACTCAGAGAAACTGGTCTGTTCCTTATTATTCCTTATTCCATATTCCCGTTCAGGCAATCTCTATACCTCTGTGTATTTGTATCTGTCGGTTCCCGCCTGTGCCTTGGATTAGATTATATAGTACACTGTACTTTTAAACGTGCAGGAACTTTTAAACTTAAGAGAGAATGCTCACACAAACGAATGATTTCATTGAATATTTCAGTTATATTTAAGGACCGTTCTAACAGAACTTTATTTAAGGTTGTTTGTTTCACGTGTAAACTATACAGTTTAACTATGCGGCAGCTCTGACTCTGATAATTCGCATGCAGGAACTAAAATACATGCCGAGCCAGAAACGATTATTTTTTTATAGTAAGATTGGTGTAAACAAGTTAGCGCGGCAGGTCCAATTTAACATCGAAATCAACATTTACGCATAGCATTCAGTAAGTAGGTGCATATTATATGGCGCATTGCTTTTCTTTGAGCCACGCCTTAGGCGGGAGACTGGCGTCTTTGTGTTAATTGAACAGTTGTGTGCATGGCGCGTGCTTGCCAGGCATGTCAACTGCACTATGACGCCTAAAGCGTAGCGTACAGTCCGACGTAAGACCGGCCCGCACGTTTGAGCGTAGACATCGCTTCTATGGACAACAAAATGCACGCTACGGCAAATTCACACGCATATCGTTAGCAGCATTTATCGGCGCGTTCTTGCAGGGCCAAGCAACGCTAGAGCATTTGTTGCAGGATGGTAGTAGCAGATATGCTTACCTAGTCGTTATAGGAGCGGATAGCCTACAATACACGAATGTGGCGAGCGTTAGGCCACACTAGCCTACATTGAAAGGACCCTTCACCAGCCTCTGAAAATACAAATACCGAGCTTGTTATTCTCTCCTAGCGTTTCTCGTCTTTCCGGCGCACTTCGTGATGCAAGAGCAGTGATTCACGTGACATCATTACGTTACATACTTTTGATTGGACCACACACGCGAAATATCAGTTGTGGATTGTCTCCAACACTGCTTTGCCATGCAGCTGCCTTCCCGTTCTTCCTTGTCTCGCGTGAATATCGTTCGCAATCAACTGATTTCACTTCATTTTGTGTGTTTTGGACTGCGCATGCGTAGACAACCGCGGATAGCTGACAAGCGCAAAATCCTGATAGGGTCCACGCTTAGTGCTGGCATTGTACCTGTGCTTTTAAGAAATAAGTGGCGAGAACGAGATATCGCCTGTAATAAGGGTACTGAACGTGAGAACTCGCTCGTCTTTGAGATCGGGTTGGTGAGGGACCCCATAAAGGGAAGCTGATGTGCTTTTAGAATTCAATAAAACTTCGTGGTTAGCAAGGACCGACATTACGGTTGATTATGTCGTAACTTTTTTCCGAGGTTGTTGCAGCAGGAGGTCTAGCATACGCGAAAGAAAAGTTTGCCTTGCTCCGCCCACGGGAGCGCGCCGAAAGTGTGGGCGTGGAAACCTACGTCATCTTCAGTTCCTCTTAGCGGAGCCGTACTGCACTCTAATGGAAAGTTCTCGCCGCTCACTAATGCGAACTGCGAGAGCACTGTTTATGTGCCGAAGGCTCAATTAAGTATTGAGCAGCTCAAAGTTCTGCAGCTGGATTACGATATATGGCATAATGACAAACAGCTGAGTGCAATGCCAAAAAGCGTCTCTCGTATCTCCAACCGTGGCCTCCGTGAGTAACTTGTGATCTGCATTTGCTGCAGCTAATCGCGGAGGCCACGCTTCAAAAGTGTTGATTTGCAGATGACGCGGTGTACCGAAAATGACGTCACAGCGTTCGCTCAGCATCTCTCGAAGCCCTGAGGCCACAGCCTCTGTTTTTGGCAAAAAAATGCTATTTGCGTTAATTTTTGAGAACTGTCACATCGCTTTTGGAATTCAGCAGGGATGTCATTTTTTATGTGCTTCAGCTTCCCTTTAAACAATACTAGCAAGTGCTACCCAACGCCAGCCATTACTGGCCGACATTCCGTCATTCCGACATTAAAAGTACTCTAGCTTGGCTGAATATATCCGTTATAGCTTAAAATACTCAAGGCACTTAATTGCGAGGGCCGCTGTCTAAAAGGGAAATATTATGAGTAAAATTGCTTTCTAGGGTTAAGGGTTGGGTAAGTTGGTTCATTGTGCAAAGAAGGGAACATAACGCTGAATTTACAAGAACAGATAGGAAGACAGACTACGACTGCCGCTGACTTACAACTGATCTTTATTTCTGTGAACTAGGCACATTTATACCATGACAGTCAAAACACACGTGACCACAAATATTGTGCTATCATCCCTCTGACATCAACATCACCGCATCACCACACTGTGTCACAAGCACGCGTGAATCATCTGGATGATAAAAAGTTATTTCTTTTTGAGATACGGCTATAGATGTCATACTGACACATTTATCTCTAAGACGTACTATTTCGGCTGCTTCAGTTATTTCTCTCGTTTTTTTTCTTCTTTGTGCCTGGCAATGACAGTTGTCTCGCGAAACTTCGGGGCGTAGCCCCAATCCCTGCAATGGATACTAAGGTGGCCACTGATTGCTTTCAGTACGTTAAACTTGTGTGCATTCACCCTTGCATTTAAGCAGTTTCCTCTTTGACCTACGTATGTTTTACCGAAAAATCAACCGGATCGAATACACAACTTGTTCCGCGCGTTCTACGAAGCTAAGTGTATGATTTTGTGCGAAGTACTGCTGCTTACTTGCTGTGTTGTTCACTTTCGACAGCGCAAGCGGACATAGGCATATCGCCTAAAGTAGACACACCGCTAAGTGTAACAGTATCGGAAAACGATACGTGACAGAAACGCGTGTGCTTGTTTTTGCAAGAAAAACGAATGAAACTGGACGTAAATGACCCTTCCTCGTAAGAAAATCTGACGATGTGATTGCGTTTTTAGACATTTGTAACGACGAAAGCTATATATATATGCTTGCTCCTTTGATACAAAGGGCCTATACCATTCCTTGCCAAATCAGAAACTTTTCCTGTGTATTGATGAGTGTATAGAAAAAGTACCGTTACAGCGCTTTTCAAAATGAGACAGGTTTATCGGTGCAATGCATTTTAGAGCCTTTAACTATGTACCTAAATTCGACGTTTGAAACATGGGATGACAAGGTTTATATTCAGACTAACGGGCTCTGCATTAGTTTCAGCATAGCACCAGTTTTGATTGATCTTTTTTTAGCACATCTAGATAGGCGACTGCAGGACCAACTAAAATGTTCAAGATTGACCAATGTTTTTTTTATGGAGAATGATTTTAGTAATTCTAGACAGAGAGAAGCGGCCCTAGAACAATTAATGTTTTCAGTGTTTAATTAATTTCGGGGCTACATTAAGCCACTTGTTCTAACGTACAAGTTACCAGCGGGCTGACCATTAGGTTTCTTGATCTGAAGCTTAGTTTTGTCCCACCTCATATTTGCTGGGTGTATGAGCCACGCGCCACAAGCCACTACTGCCTTTTGATTCTTGTCATTCAAAGCTAGTAAAAGCTCCATTGCCGCAACATGCTTCATTAACGCTCTAAACAAACCATGTCCCCACTTAATTTCACAGAGCTTTAGTAAAGAGCTCGAACGTCTCAAGACAGCAGGGTATCCGCTACATCTGTTAATTTCTGTCGCAGAGTCACTTCTAAAAAAGATAAAGAGCACCCAGGACAAGCAATGAGCGTGAGATTGCAACAGAGGTAAAAAGTTTACTGTGATACCATAAATGCATGGGATTCCGCATAATTTTAAAAAGATAGAGAAGCATGCCAATGAGCTATTTATTCCCTGCGCGAAAAAACGCTATCGGCTATGTGTGCTATGTGTGCTATGTGTGCGAAAGTGAACACAGCAAGTAAGGAGCAGTACTGCGCAAAAAAGTCACAGTTTCGCCGCAAGGGCGAAGCAATGAATGGGATAGCAAGAAAAGCGGCCCGTGATCGACGCGCTGCTACGCTGCAGAATCACCTGCCCCCCTGCATCAACTACCGCGTGAGCAGACAGCGGAAGTGCAAGGTTCTACCTGCGCAAATATTAGAAGAAGCGAGCTAGCTGGCCGACAACTTTTAAATGCGCCCGTTGCGCTCCTCGCGCCATCCCGCTGGTAATGAAGGAACGCTGATAAGCGCCTGCCGTCCTAAGTACTGCGGTAAAGGGTGTGTATATAACGCTCGCCGTTAGCTCCCTGAATGATCTGCGTTTTGTGGCGTGGTCGTTAGCCCCACGGGCTGCGGGGCGAGAGGTCGCTGGTTCGATTCCGCGCCTCGCAAGCATTCTTCTGAATTAGTTTTTCTTCGGGACTTTTGTATATACACACATACTTATACATATACGGTGCATGACACCGGTGACGGCGACGGCAAAAATCAGCCGAGACTGTCCATACACTGGCTATCGCAATAAAACCATAAACTCAGCTTCGTAGAATGCGCGGAACATATGTATTCGATCCCGCTGTCCTGCGGTAAAAGATATGTAGGTTAAAGAGGAAGGTGCTGAAATGTAAGGCTGAAGGAACACGAGTATAACTTACAAAGACCTGCCAGTGGCCACCTCGGTATTTATTGTAGGGATTGTGGCTGCGCACCGAAGTTTCGCGACATAGCTATTGTTGCCAGACACAAAGAAAAAAAAAGAGACTAGAAAAATAATTGAAGCAGCTGAAATAGTACCTCTTAAAGATAAATGTGTCAGTATGGCAACTCTGACCTTCTCTCAAAAAGAAATTGACTGTATCATTCAGATTATTCACGCGCCTTTGTGACACAGAGTGGTGATGTGGTGATGTTGATGTCAGAAGGATGATAGCACAATAATGGTAGTCACTTGTGTTTTGACTGTCATGGTATAAATGTCCCTACTTCGCAGAAGTAGATATCAGTGGTAAGTCAGCCCCTGTAGTCGTCTGTCTTCCTTTGTGTTTGTCTAAAATTCTCCGCTGTTTTCCCTTCTTTGTAGTAAAATTGCATTGATTTTGGCTTCACAAGGACCCTAGCTGGAATATTCGCTTTCTTAAGGGTCGACTTAATGAGGCTGATCGACACTAATGAAGAGTTCTGCAGCCTGCTGTCTCCTGTGATACTAAATAACTCATATACCGCGCAATATTCAAAATGTATTTTTAAACTGAAATTGTAAACAAGCGTGCCTCAAGGTGTTATAACTGATCTGTTGACAGGAATCGTGTTTTTAACTATAAGGAATTCTGTAAACAGGTTACGCAACACGACGCGCTTGATCTTCGGCAAAATAATCAGCAAATGAACACCTCAGCACCTCTCTGCCCATAGGATCGGGCCTAAGCCAACGGGAATAATATACACGAGTTGTGCTGTAAAAATCATAGTGCCAAAAACGAACAGGCGAGAGAGAAAAAACAGGACAAGTGCTATGAACTACAAACACGCCCAGCTTCCTCCCTTCTGGTGTATACACTAGTTCATTATTTGTTCAAGTCTTGACATACACACGCACAGACGAGAAAGTTTACGCATTTGTATGCTATGTCTTCTGTCATCGTTGGTTTTCTTGAGATGTCAAAGCCTAACTGAAGGCAGCGGTGCATTCTTGCAAAAATCCTGGGTAAACACTGTGCCAGAGGGTACGTACCACTGTTCCGATATTCATTCCTCACTTGGGCTCGCCACCACAACCCGACTTTTAAGCACTGAGAAACAAAATGCGCAACACGCATTTCGGCCTGCGCAGATCGTGTTCGACGCCACAACCTCTGACGCCGCGGGAGCAGTTGTAGCCGTAGACGACCTCAGCCTCGGCAGCGTGCCTTGTCCTCCCGCCGGAAGCTGCTCATTCGAGGAGGACATGTGCGGCTGGACCAGCAATAATATTCTCAACAACGCACATTGGTATCGACACCGGGGTGCCACAGTTTCCAATACGACTGGTGTGCAGAAAGACCACACGTTGGGCACAACCAAGGGTAAGACGTTTCATTCAATCTCTAACGTGCCATTCGCCTCTAAAATATCAGGAGCACGTTAGAGAGCTTTTGTTTGTCTTTGACTTTCTCTGTTGTCTTCTGCTTAGCGTCATAGCGCTCGCTAGAAGTCATAAATTAAAACTTACTGAATCCACGACTATTTCAAGCTAAAGCTCTATTGAATGACTTCATGTTTAATCTCGAGAAGGGTTTGAAGCAAATTTTTCCACACGAATATTTCCAGGTCACTGAAGCCATTCAGCGTTGTCACTTCCACCATTACTACTCATGCCCCTGTCGCTCTATTACCACAAGGCTTGACGGTACCTCAAGTACCCTCATGCCGGAACACGCATAAATAAGCGAAGTCTTCGCTCACTTCACTTGCACCGTTGAAGTATGAACGGTGAAGCCATGTGAATCATTTTTGTTTAACAAAAATAAGACATTACTGCGAAGCTACACGTAGCTTGCTTCTCGATCTGCGCCCAATCTCTTATGTCTGCCTTCTGTCTATTGACGACTTTCATTTACCTTGTCAGAACCAATCAAGAATTGTTCGAGAGGCTCGTTTCCTTGTTAGGCGCAGCTAATGACAACCAATAGACAATTAGGCCAAGGGAAGAATTGGAGACATTATTTGTTGATCTTGTTTTGACTGTAGTGTAGGGATTTTCACGTATGTTGAAAGCCATCAAAATAGGCGAAGAATCACGCATCCTGTCGGTGGGATCAATTTGTAAGCGACAGCATATAGAAGCTTAATCATGCTACCGTGGTCTAATGCTAACTTCGATGGCCATTGTCTTCCTTGGCGTCCTTTGGTGAACTCAGCGAAAAGCCTTCACTGCAGTTTATTACATTATCAGGCACACAAAGCGAATACGATCAGAAATTTCGACCGCTCTCAAATTCACCCAATTTTTCTTACTTCAAATTATTTTATTCCAAAATTTATTACAGCTATGCCACCCACGGCATGGGCGTCGGCAAGATTTTGTCTTAGGCCGTGCAAACTCATGTTGCATCGCGGTGGGGGACAAGTGCTAGTGTGGCTTCGAGGGGCGCCATGTACCCCTTTTGCACTCCCCTGCCGACGCACATGACCCACAGCCTGATCATGAGCAGGATTTGAGGACATGTGCACGCAGCCCCAACTCTCGTCGCTAACGGCGGTGGTCTGCTGTAACTGAATGGGAACTAGGCGAAAAAAATCGTATCTCTTGAAAAAAGCTAGTTATCAAAAACGACTCCCGGTTCTATAGAGCAAATATTCACTGGAACAATTTGGGAATATTGCAGTATCGCATTACGAAGCGTGTGGCTTCCCAGAGTGTTTAATATTCAACAATGAGGCACCATGTGTTTCCAATGGGCGGTTTTCAATTGTCTTGGGAAGCCACGCGCTTTGTAGTGAGATACCGCAATTTTACCAAAATGTTCTATTGAATCTCTGCTGCATATAACCCGGAGTCATTTGTGATAACCAGCTTTTTTCATGAGATATGATTTTTTTCCCTTATTTTCCATTCAGTTATCGCAGAACGCCATTGCTGCCGCCGAGAGATGGTGCAACGTACAGATGTCCCCAAATACTGGGAATGTTAGCTTATGACCTTATTGAATTGGTTGTAAATCAGCCAGCTCCTTCGTCAGTGATACTACTTGCTAATAGGTATTCACAGCTTTAAAGCCTTGTAATAAATTACAAAGTTTATGCACATAGCTTAAACTGGTCTGTAAATGATATTCAGGACTTCCTATACCTGCCTAATGTGGTCGTACAAAATCGTCGAAACCGTTTCAGGGTCCCTTTAAGGCTGTATCAACAAACAAAACGAGCATTATAAAAAATTGTCTTCCTTGGCTCATCATATATATATATATATATATACATACTTAATGTAACTGCGCAAAAAACGGACGGAAACACGAAGGGCGAGAAAAGGACAAACAAGCCCACAATATATATATATATATATATATATATATATATATATATATATATATATATATATATATATATATATATTGTGGGCATTTATTATGCACATCTTCTTCATGTGTACATTATCACCATCATGATGCATTTGGTTATGCATCCTCATCTTCGTCGTGTATCATCACCATCAGTGTGGGTTGATCGTGCCTGTTCGCTGCCGGACCTTCGGGACAAATAAACATCTGCCCTACCAAGACCTCATACGTGGTGGAGGTTGCTTCTAGATCCCTCGTCCTCTACTCGTCCGCTCTACCTCCTGGAGCTTCACTCAGGTCGCCGTTTGCGCCAGCTGTGCAGCAATATGTCACAGCACGAGCAGGTCGCTGCTGCTACCGTCCCCACTCTGGCACCGCAAGCCACGCCATCACACGTCGTAAACAGCCCCCAGCGCGAACCTCATCTCTTCGCTGGTCTGCGCGGAGAAGACGTGGAGGACTGGCTGGACGATTTCGAGCGTGTCAGTTCTGCTAATCGGCGGGACGACACGCACAACCTAACTCACGTCTCCTTCTACCTTACCGGTGTGGCGAAGACGTGGTTCTTCAACCACCTGATTGACATCCCCGACTGGGCTACCTTCAAAGACCAGCTGCGCCAAGTCTTTGGCACACCGGCCGTTCGGTCGGCTCTCGCCAAGAAAACCCTCGAGGCTCGGAAACAACATCTCGGCGAGTCGTACACGTCCTACATCGAGGATGTTCTTGCGCTCTGCCGACGTGTCAATCCATCAATGTCAGAGTCGGACAGGGTACGCCACATTCTCAAGGGCATTACAACTGTCGCATTCAATGCTCTTGCCATCAAGAATCCGGCTACCGTTGCTGAACTTGTCACAACGTGTCAGCGCCTCGACGAACTTGAGTCTGTTCGCCTCCCACCGGACAGTGACGAAACTCGTTCTACAACGGACGCAGACCTACGAGGCATGATAAGGGCACTGATACGTGACGAATTACGATCCATGGGATTCTCAGTGCCTACGCTGTGTCCCAGTCAGCCTTCCGGCACGGCCTTGCGTGATGTCATCAGGGAGGAGCTAGCGTCCTTGACTCACTCGGCGCACATTCAACCCGCTGCTTCTCGCCTCCTACCAACCTTCGCGCAAGTTGCTGCCACACCTCTAGGGAACGCCAACTCGACGTTGCAGCCATCAACATACGCGTCGGTTGCTGCCGCGCCCCCTGCGAGCTTCCCGTCACCGCCGGCTGAGCCCTCCTCTGCCCATCTGACTGCGCTATCACCCGGTGCCCCAAACCCTGCCTACTACCCGCCTTGGCGATCATCTCGCCCTACGTGCTACTATTGCGGCTATCGCGGCCACATCTCACGCTTTTGCCGCAAGCGCCAGCAAGACGAGCGTCGAGGATACGACATGTGCGAGCGTGACTTCCCCGGAGGAACCTTTTACCAAGGCCGCCGTTATTCGTCACCTCCGCGTAGGTCACCATCTCCGTCCGCATGGAGTGAAGTGCGCAATAGTTATCGGCCAACCAGACGCCGTTCACCTTCGCCCTTCCGTCGCTCCTCGTCTCCGCTTCGGCCTGCCTCCCTAAGCGATGCAGTTTTTGGAGGAAAAACTGCATTCACACACAGGACTCAAATTCCTCCAGCACGCCCTTGCAATATGATTTCTGTAATAGTTGAAGGAGTGCACGTCGATGCCTTGGTGGACACTGGTGCTACGTTTTCTGTTCTTCGTGCTGATTTGTGTGCCCGTCTCAGGAAAGTGATGACGCCTTACGATGGACCTACACTGGTTGCAGCCCAGGGGAACACAATTCGCCCTTCCGCTCTGTGTACTGCCCGCGTGCTAATCGATGACATTCTTCACCACATAGAGTTCGCTGTGCTGTACCCGTGCTCTCACCAACTCATTTTAGGATGGGATTTTCTGTCGTCTGCTTCCGCGTCTATTTGTTGTGGCCAACGTGTCGTCCACCTTACCGGCACAGACTACTCGCTCGGCGACGACATCTACAAGCCACTTCGCCTCGTCGCTGCTACAGATACCGAGCTGCCACCACGTGAACAGCGAATCGTAACGGTCGTGTCCAACGACGTCGACTCTGGTGACGTATTGGTCACCCCGTCACCCCGCTGCCTTAGTAAAGGCATAGCTCTTGCATCGGGTGTCGTTCGCTTCCACAATGGTTCAGCCCTCGTTGCCGCCACGAACGCAACATCGGAAAAGATTTTACTTCCGCGGGGCACCACGGTAGCCTGCGTTGCCGATCCGGAGCCTGTATGCGTCGTGCCTCTTACGCCTGTCTGCTCCAAAGGCCACTCTACTGTTGATCGTACTTCTTCTTCCGCCCTTACAGCAGTCATCAGCAGTGACTTGACAGATTCGCAGAAGCAGCAGCTGGTTGCTTTGTTGAACAAGCACGCAACCTCTTTCGATGCCTATTCGTCCACCTTGGGCCAAACTACCGCTGCAGCACATCGCATTCAGACCGACGGAACGTCGATTGTGCACCGCCGCCCGCACCGCGTGTCTCTAGCCGAGCGAAACATCATCGAAGAAAACGTAGCCGACATGCTGCAACGGGACATAATCCGCCCCTCAGCCAGCCCTTGGTCGTCTCCCGTTGTTCTGGTGCGGAAAAAGGATGGTTCCGTACGCTTTTGCGTAGATTACCGGGCGCTCAATAAGATCACTAGGAAGGACGTATACCCTATGCCACGGATTGACGACGCTCTTGATTCCTTACAAGGTGCGGAATACTTTTCGAGCCTCGACTTGCGTTCCGGCTACTGGCAAATCCCCATGCACGAAGATGACAAAGAAAAAACAGCGTTTGCCACTCCGGACGGCCTATATGAGTTCAACGTGATGCCTTTCGGGCTATGCAACGCACCCGCGACTTTTGAGCGTATGATTGACACCGTGCTGCGTGGCCTGAAATGGAAGACTTGCCTGTGCTACCTAGACGACATTGTTGTCTTTTCATCAACGTTTTCTCAACACCTGCAACGCTTGGATGAAGTTCTGACGTGCCTTGCGGGCGCTGGTCTTCAAATTAACACCAAGAAATGCCATTTCGCCAGCAAGTCCATTAAAGTCCTCGGTCATGTCGTGAGCAAGGACGGAATGCGCCCTGACCCTGACAAAACCGCTGCGGTGCTTCGCTTTCCTCGCCCTGAGAAGCCTAAAGACTTGCGAAGTTTCCTTGGCCTCGCGTCTTACTTTCGTCGATTTATACGAAACTTTGCCTCCATAGCTGCACCACTACACAAGCTACTTGTCTCCGGTACGCCCTTTGAGTGGTCTCAGGAACGTGAATCGGCTTTTGACATGTTGAAGGATGCCCTCACGACCGATCCTGTTCTTTCCCATTTTGACGAAGCCGCTCCGACTCTCCTGCACACAGACGCTAGCGGCCGCGGTTTAGGCGCCGTTCTTCTGCAGCGCGACACCTCTTCGCGAGAGCGAGTCGTTGCATACGCCAGCCGCGTACTCTCTGCAGCCGAGAGGAACTACACGATCACCGAGCAGGAATGTCTGGCCGTCATCTGGTCGGTGCAGAAGTTTCGTCCCTATCTGCACGGCCGTCATTTTACTATTGTTACTGACCACCACACGTTATGCTGGCTTTCCACACTCAAGAACTTATCGGGACGCCTCGGTCGCTGGATTCTGCGTCTTCAGGAGTATGAGTTCGATATCTTCTACAAGTGTGGCAAACAACATCAAGACGCCGACGCTCTTTCTCGCTGCCCGCTTCTACGGCGCCGCTCGGCGCTTCCGCAACCGCTTCGCCCACTTTTACATCGGTCCCCTCCCTGGCCTCTATAGACCACCTGCCTCCGGACAACGACCAAGAATTTGCCTCTCGCCAGCTAGCTGACCCGTACTGTCGACGGATCATGGGCCATCTCTCTGGAACTTCCTGTCCACTTAACGCGCGGCTACGTCGCCAACTCTCGCAATTTAAGCTCGAAACTCCGTGCTGTACCGCCGAATTTACCATCCTGACGGTCAGCGCTGGGTGGCCGTTCTACCTCGCTCTCTCCGCTCTCACGTCCTCACAGCCTTCCACGATGATCCCACTGCAGGTCATCTCGGTTTTAATAAAACCTACGACCGCCTTAGAAGTTGTTTTTATTGGCCTGGCATTACTACTAGCGTAGCCAGGTACGTCGGGTCTTGCACTATCTGTCAAAGTCGAAAACTCCCAACATCTGGTCCTGCCGGTAAACTGCAACCTCTTCCGTGTCCCGCGACACCATTTGAAGTTGTAGGTGTCGATCTTTTCGGCCCCCTTCCAGTCACTGCCGCCGGCAAACGATGGATCGTGACAGCTGTGGACCATTTGACCCGCTACGCTGAGACATCTTCTGTGGCTACTGGTTCTGCTTCTGAAGTTGCCGATTTCGTTCTCCAAGCCATTATACTGCGTCATGGCGCTCCACGTGTTCTGATCAGTGACCGTGGGAAGGGATTCCTCTCTCAACTTTTGAATGAACTTCTCCGATCCTCCGGCACCACTCACAAGACCGCTTCCAGCTACCATCCTCAGACTAACGGCCTGATCGAGCGATTCCATCGCACCCTTGCCGATATGATCTCCGCTTATATTCAACCAGACCACAAAAACTGGGACGCGATTTTACCATTCGTCACTTTCGCCTATAACACAGCCATTCAGCGGACAACCGGCTATTCACCGTTTTACCTGGTTTACGGACGTTCCCCTACTTCCCTTCTGGACGTTTCTTTCTTTACCTCCAACGTAAATACGTCGCCATCCTCTGCCGAGGAATACGTTTCACGACTCGCCCAGTGCCGCCAGCGTGCTCGCCTGAATACCGAAGCCAGACAGCAAGACAGGAAAATTGTTTATGATGAAGCGCATCGTGCTGTCTCTTTCCGACCCGGCGACGAGGTCCTGCTCTTGACGCCTCTTCGCACACCTGGTTTGTGTGAGAAGTTTCAGCCACGTTTTATCGGGCCGTACACAGTTCTGGAACAGACTTCACCTGTGAATTATCGCGTAACGCCACTTGTAAACCCAGCAGACCGCCGTTACCGTACTACCGAGATTGTCCATGTCTCCCGCATCAAGCCCTTCATACGACGTTCCTCCTCTCCTTGACCTGCAGCGGCCAGGCTGGCCGCTTTCACGTGGGGGGAATTAGTGTGGGCATTTATTATGCACATCTTCTTCATGTGTACATTATCACCATCATGATGCATTTGGTTATGCATCCTCATCTTCGTCGTGTATCATCACCATCAGTGTGGGTTGATCGTGCCTGTTCGCTGCCGGACCTTCGGGACAAATAAACATCTGCCCTACCAAGACCTCATAATATTGCCACCTGGTGTTTTGAGCCAGCATGCCGTGGCAAGCCAAAAAGGCGAAGAAGACGAAGGCGCGGAGCGCTAGCCGTTGGACCGTGTCTGTCATTCGCGTCTTGCTGTTCCGGTGTTCTTGCCCTACAACGCCTATAAGTGCGTGACAATATATATATATATATATTGTGATGAACCAGACAGAGACAACACCCGTTTCTCGGGCAAGCTGTTCTAATCTGCACCTCTTCTTTCTCTACCTCGCTCTAGCTGCCCGCGCGCCAGAGCCTCGGTGCCGCTCTTCGTCATCACACTCGGCCACGACTGCGAGCGCGCGGAACAGTCGACAATGTCTCTGGTGGGCGGTGTTGGCTGCATCGCGGTGGTCGGTCCCGGCCACGCTGCGACTTGGCTCGTGAATCTGCCATAAGTATGTCTGGTGGACGGCACTGGCTATTTCGAAGTGGCCGGGCTCGACGATGCTGGAACTTCACTTGGACTTTTGCCAAATGTCATTCCGGCGACCGACACTGGCTAATTCGTAGCTGTCGCAGGTCTCGGACGCGCGGCAAGCTGGCTTGCCATACCGCCGATGACGATGCCTCTGGTCGATGGCCCTGGCTGTATCGTTGTGGTCGCACGTTTGTACTGGCCGCATGCCATTTGCGGTGGCACGTATGGTCTGCTTTGTCCTCTTCCTGGTTTGCGTTTCGAGTCGGCACACAATGGATGGACGAAGGATGCGAGCGAGGTCGGACATGTCTGCACCCAGCGCCAAGATTGTCACGGGTGTCCAAAGGCATCTCAATCTCGCTGCCTATCTCTCCAAAATTGTCGGCACCCGGTCGACCAGCGACGGATCCCGTGCAAGGAACCACTGCGTTGTGTTCCACGTGGCCTTCAGGCAACACAGTGGCAGTCTGAATGAAGTGGTTCTTGGCACACATCCGAGGGCAGTGCTGGCAGACATCGGCTTCTGGCTGGGGTGTAGACTCAGCCATGCTTGGGTACCCGCTTGCTGAGACGGATTGACCCTTGACGAATGTGGCATCGCCTGTCGCTTTAACTGCGTGAACAGATTTCTCGCTCAGCAGTAGTTGAGCGTCATCACACTCCGCCAATGAGTGCGTTGAAAGCAGAGGACCATGCTTTGACGCTACAAGAAGGACCTCTTTCCCGGAATGCGCTGACAGGTAAGGTTGCGCGTGATGTGAGGGCCGCTTCTCCGACTGCCGTTGGGGGAAAGAGGTCGCAGTGACGCGCTGAAACGATGGTGAGCTTCGGGAATGCTCCAACGGCTGTGAACGAGATGTGGTCTCGGCGTCTGTCAGAGACGTTATGGTGTTGGTTACCGACGCCGAGTCCGTGGCCTGAAGTGGTGAGTCTGGTCTCAGGTGTGTGTGTGTCCCAGGGAACGTTGTGACATTGCCTGCAGGTGAGCTGCAATCTACAGTTGCAGTCTCGAGGTGGTGCCCCTCCTGAGCTCCATCCTCGGTAGCGGTCAGGTTGGACAGGGTGGTGGCAGCGAGGTGGTAGGGATTCCTGCCAAACGCAGCAATGAGCTTGAAGTTCCACTCCGCCCAGGACTGTTGCCGCGCGCCTTCGTACCTATGCCACGCCGCGGCACCATTTCGAAGGTGGTCTATGGCTACACACCACTTCTGCTCTTCCGTCCACGCCATGCGAGCTCCGAGAGCATTCACGGTCGCTACCCAGTTGTCGGCGTCCTCCTCAAAGCCGTTGAACTCCTGTAGTTCGCAGGCAGCCGGCGGTGGTCGGACGGCAGGCGAAAAATCGGACAGCGCGGACGCTAAGCAGCTCAGTTGGTTAGAGAGCTGCGTGAGAGTACACCGGAACTCGCTGCGCTGCTTGGGCGAGCTTGCCTCAAGGTCGTGTGAGGCGGCTATATCCAACATAGCGTTGGTGGCGCACAGTTCCGGCACGATCGCAGGAAACAGCGCAGAGCTCGACGCTGTCAAGGCGTTGACCGTGACGCGGAGACGCGCTATATTACGAGAAAGCTCGGCGGCGCTTTCAGGTGATCCGCGCGCGGAGCCAACGGTGACGCCCGAGGACTGTGCTCACTGCGGCGGGATCCTTGCCAACGGGCACTTGGTCAGCACCCCTCAGCAGCTCAGGTGCCGAGGAAGTCCTGAGCGACAGGTTGTCGCCACGGGAAGCGTGAACAGCGTTCCCGGGCAACGGGAGGCCGTACGCTATCGTGACGGCGCCGGGGTAAACCTGCCCTTTGGCCACCGAGGAGGCCTGGACGCCGTCCTCGAATGGTGGCAGAGGTTCTACCGGCAGAAGTAGGGTCCTGGTGTCCATGAGCGAGGAAGCGTGGACGGCGTTCCTTCGATGGAGATACCCGCAACGCCGACGGCCTACGAGCACTTACAGGTGGCTTCAGCCTTAAGGTTCAGTTGTCGTAGACTGCGCCATTGTGATTAACCAGACAGAGACAACACCCGTTTCTCGGGCAAGCTGTTCTAATCTGCACCTCATTCTCTACCTCGCTCTAGCTGCCCGCGCGCCAGAGCCTCGGTGCCGCTCTTCGTCATCACAATATATATATATATATATATATATATATATATATGTGTGTGTGTGTGTGTGTGTGTGTGTGTGTGTATGTGTGTGTGTGTGTCCGCAAACATTGTCCACAACAGTGACTGGCTTATTTCCTGTGCCTCATTCAATGAGCTCTTAGTCCTGCGGAACTGACGTCCCATACCCCCTCCCAGTATACGTGGAAACCGACGCCTCTCTGAAGTAGCACACTTGCTGCATGAAAACCTCGTGAAATTGTTCTAGCGATGTGAACTGCCGCATCCGTTATTAACAATGGACCATTTTCATAACCTTAAACGTAGCTTTCCCTTGATGCAGTTAGCCCAACCAATGGCGACTTGTCACTTACTGCAAACAGCATGTTCATGCGCTGTTTGATTGCGCTATGACACGGAAAACATATACTCAGCTCTCTTGACATAAGCGCGCGTAATAGACAAGCCCCAGCACGTGCTACTAAGACGTCGTCTTCACTTGAAGGAAGACAGGTGCGGCCATTAGTTGGGGGAAAATGCAGCGTAGGGAAGCGCACTTGCGGATTATGAAAAGGCTTTTTTATGGAGCTTACTATGAATAAGTAGCGTTGGACAACCTGTGGAATGATTGTTTTTGTACAACAGAAACTAGTTATACACTTCGATTATGTGCATTTATTTCTTTTTGCGATAATACGTTTTCGCGGTTTTCCTACTCTGAATACCTAAAAGTGTACGCTATGCCGTTTTAACTTTGCAGGGTACTACCTTCTCCTCGACGCAGCTGACTTGGCCGGCGTTGCATTCGGCAGTTTACAGAGTCAAAAGTTGGCCTTGGGTCCTTCCGTGTGCTTCAGCCTTTACTATTCTTTGAAAAATGGCTGTGAGTATTCATTAGTGGAACATATGTACCTAAAGGGGAACTCCGGCGATTTTTCGATATTCACCGATTTCAATGAAATTTTCAACGTGTTTTTTTCGGTGCCCTGAAGATATGTACGAAACAATACGGCTGTAAATCATTTGCTTTTTTTTTTCGGAAAATCAATTTTAAATATTGGTAGCCAGTTAGGAAATAACGCCTTTCGATGAGGGCCACCCTGTGTCTGTGACGTAGTTACGAGCTCTACCTCGCCATCTCCTTCGTCTTCGAAGACGACGCGGGCTTTTCTCAACGGGACAACAGCCACCCCAGAGTATTCTTCAGTTTTCTAAGCTGCGTCGTGCGCGGTAAAAAAGCAATGGGTGGAAGGTCGTGTAAACCTGAAGCTTCCAACAACACATATACCAGGGGATGTAGGTTGTCACCCGTTACTCTGCAACAGCGCTCTTCGGGAGAAGTGGCTTTGTGCTTTCGGTGCGTCAACTCGCCCCCACCCCTCCCCCGCAAAAACATTTTTGTGTTTGTATTGAATGCGACGGGGTATTGTATGGCGTAATGGTAGACGTTGCACGCAGCAGCTGTCCGTTTCGGTTTTGACACATTTTTTTGTTTAATTCAACTTGTCGAGGAGTCTTTCTCCAAATTGAACCACCTCACCTGTTACAGGACTGTCAATAAGATTTCAAGACTACAGTGCCTTAATATGTTCACAAGTACGCCGGAGTTCCCCTTTAACTTATGGCAAAATGTGAACTGAGGTTGCTGATAACGATGCTGGTCACCGGCAGCAATGTGTCATATGTCAGAAATTGAGAAGGCGTCAATCGAGAATTATCATAATTAGGTACTTCGTGCATCAAAATAATCGCCAATCCATCGTTAAACATACCACGGTGGTCTAGTGGTTACGGTGCTCGAGTACCGGCCTCGCCGGCCGCATTTTCGGTGGAAGCCAAAATGTTTGAGGCCCGTGTACTTAGATTTAGGTGTGCGTTAAAGAACACCAGATGGTTTAAATTTCCCGAGCCCTCCACTACGGCGTCCCTCATAAGCATATCGTGGATTTTGGACGGTAAGGCTCAACAGTTATAATTTTATTACGCCATCGTTATGATTATCGCCTTCGCCATAAACACCCGTAAGACGGCAAGCGGGCTAACTGCGTCCTAGTCATTCATAAACCAATGCAGGTTGGCGACTATCGCGATGAACGCGCAAACATGACATCAACATATCTGGCAAGTTTGCCATTCAATAGTGCAAGTTCTTGTTGGAAGCGATTTGTTAGAACGGGGGGCAACGCTTAACTGCCTGGAGCCAATTTTTACTCCATATTCTCGTTTTCACGTTTCACGCGTTATGATTTTCACATAAATGGTTCCCAATAGTCTCAAGTAGAATATTCTGCCGAGGTAGTGTTTTTCTCCAGCTATACAGTTTCCGTGTGCAGTGCGAGCATGTGCAGCATCCTAAGCATCCGAAGCAAGACGTCATCGGTCCTATGTTACCATTTGTAAGACCATCCATGAACGTCACCACCGGCCACTGCGTAATGTTCATTTCGGTGTGCCTAAAACTCAAAAGTGCACGTTTGCTTGCCATCAGGGCTGACAGAAACCGCAGACAAGTCTGTCAGTCTTGCGTTCCGCTTCCTGAGAGACAGGAGCGCCATATGAAAGACGTGAAGCTCCAGAAGTTTGCCAGCCTTTTTGACTGCGATTTTGGGGATAGCGCTTCAAAAACACTTTCTATAGAAAACAACACACAGAGAAAGCTGTTAATAAAGTATGTACAGTGCCGTTAGTTAAAAATTACATCAATGTTATGGTGATACTGGGGAGTCGAGTCAGGTGAGCGGTTTGACGACATACTGCATTCCACACCGTGTTGCCTTCAAGGGTGAGTAAACAGGCTCCCACTTTTTTTTTTACACCTCCCGAACAAGCTCTCTAATTCGTGCAGAAGGCCCCGTCTGTCACATTCAGCAAACATCACAACGCTGCGCGCCGCGCAGCCGCTCCATTTAAAAAAAACAACTCCCGCGCCCCTCTCCATCGCCTCTCCAATCCTCCTCGTACGCGAAGTGACGTCATCTTGCCCACGGGCAACATTACGCACCCCCGACTTCGTCAATTGTTCATTTGCACTACGAAACGGAGCCTTGCCCAGCGGTGATGTAGTTCTGGCCGTTTCGGCCACGCCATCCGCATTTTGGTTTTCCTATGCTGCCCTCTGCCGTTCCGGTAGTGCCCCGAGAATACCGGCACAAGCGGTACTGCCAGAGCGACAGCCTCCGAGATTAAAAGGCGTCTCGCGACTTTACCGCTAGGGCAAGGGTGCAGGGGCGTAGGCAGATATTTGTTTTGGGGGAACGTGGGGGGGGGGGGGGGGTCACAGTACTCTATCTGAAGAGGGTGCCGGGCAGGCAAGTGTGGTAACGGAAGCCGAGCTAAATGGTACGAATGCATTGTGGAATAGCGCAAAAACACACCGGGACACAGGCAAGAGAGATGACAGAGGCGTCTGTGTCGTGTCTCTTGCCTGTCTCTCTGTGTGTTTTTTGTGCTATTCCACAAGGCAAGTGTGGTTGAGTGTCATTTTGTGCCATGTATCCAACGGCATAAAAAAATTTCGGGGGAGGAGGGGGCCACGCGTCCGGTGTGCCATCCCCTTGCTATGCCACTGGAAAGGTGCATACCTCACCAGTAGCTCGTACACTCGCACCGCGCTTCCTCCCCGCGCAGCACGCGTCCTCCCCGAGCGACACGTGGAGGAAGCCTTGCTCGGCCGTTGTCTGCTCGCCGATGACCTAATCGCCTACTTCGTGTTACGTTGCCGAAATGAGCGTAGTCACGAGAAGGAGCTATGCTTACCCCTCTTCGATCGGAAGCCGAGCGAGAAACCGAAACCAGCAGTAGCGGGTTGTGTTATACCCTGTAACTTACTTGTTACAGCACTTATTCGCAAAATTCTTGCGGCATCATGTTCACATCGTACAAGTGCGCAGTTATTTTTCCATCAGAAATGACGCACTGTGAGGCTGTTTACTGGCCCCTTAGGAAAACTATGGAATAATTACTATTGTTAGCCTTTAGTTAAAACGTGCAGTGTATGTCATCGCCAGACCACCTAAAAAGACATAGAAATGCATTTGAAAATGTGGATTCCGCGCATTGCTTCAGTAAAACATTTTTGTAGACTGGTTGGTTCCTGTCGAACTAGTAACCTACTGCGCAAGAACTAGTAACCTACTGCGCAAACACAGAAAGAGATGGGCAGGACAAAGCACAGACTACGAACTATTAGTTTCGTGAAACAAGAAAGGCAACATATCGGCATGTATATCGCATGCGCCATCAGTACGCATAAAAAGTAAAAACCAAACATTCATCTTTTTCGATCCCAGAATCAAGGTGCCAGAAACTGCGCATTCATATCAGATGCACCACGTACACTGTGAAAAAACCAAACATTATTAAAAATATCTGTGGTTTAACGTTCCAAAAATCATGATATGATTATGAGAGACGCCGTAGTGGAGGGCTCCGGAAATTT
>NC_051177.1:152386511-152472413 GCF_013339695.2 Rhipicephalus sanguineus | reverse complement strand
TATTTCGTTGTTGCTTTGTAATACGGTTCCGCAGCACGTTACTAGTTAACAAATGCGGTATTGTATAAGTCAAATTGTGTTAACATTTATTCAGAGATCTATTTATTTACCCTTCACAGCTGGAGCATCGTTGACTGTTGCATTCTTCGACCAGAAGGGCGCTATTGCCGGTCGTCCAAAGAGGGTGCAATACTCTACTCCAAGACAATGGACACGTCTTTCCATCGAACGCACTGACCTTCCTGACGTATTTTCAGTAAGCATCCCCGAGGACTTAGTCAAATCGCAAAAGCTTTCAGGTATAAAGGTGGCTTGGAGTTCTCTAAACTGCAAGAGGAAATTGATGCCACGCTATAATAAATTAACGCTTCTTTAGTAGGGTCACATACTACTGAAACTTGTGCAATTGCTAGAAAGAAGGGTTCCGTTGCATCGCTTTGAAATCTTCTCGTGAGTCAAGCTCGTAATATGTGCTAGTGAGAAAACTGTAATAGGCTTCACAACCTGAACACTTTTCCGCCCCGTAATAGCGGATGCCTGCGTTGCTATTCATTTCAAGCGATTGAGTCGGTAAAGTTTAGTTATCCTGATGTTTCAGGAAAATTAAAGGAGCACTGACACAAAATTTCGAAGGCGAGATAATGAGTGAAATAGATGTATGTGGAGCCATACACAACGTCTACGAAATATCAAGGGCCAATATAGCCTAGAACATATTTAAAACCAATTTTAAAGTGCATGCCGCGCGACTGAGCGAGATGCCAGCACATCAACGCGGCGCATATGTAAACAAACCTACGTCACGAGTTTGTGTTGGCTGGTTGCTGGTTGTACCGTTGCGCTTGTGCATTTGTGCTACCTGTCATTTCAGTTTGTGTTGGCTGGTTGCTGGTTGTGCCCTTGCGCTTGTGCACTTGTGCTACCTGTCATTTCTTCCTCCGTGCCCGCGGCTTTGCGTGTGCTGGTTGTGCTCCCTTCCGCTGTTCGCTCGTCGTGCCATTTGGCAGATATGGCCCGCTCACGCTCGCGGCAACCTGCCGCAACGGCGCGGTGCCGCAGAACATCGGCCGTCGCCGCACGCGCGAGAGCTGTCCAACATGCACGGCAAGCTTCTCCGGCGAGGCATTCGCGCCTCCGAAAAACATGGCCGCACTGCCAAAAGCGGTTGTCATCCATGTCGAATCTATCAAGTGGCCGCCGTGCGCTCTGTAGCGTGTAAGCTCCGAACTGATGCTTCTATTTGCTTTAGACCCTAGCAAAAATTCCCAATAAAAAACCAATAGCCTATTGGGTTATTGACACCTATTGGTCTATTGGTTCTATAGGTCTATTGGAACTGTATTTGGCTATTGGTCTATTGGTTCTATATCAGCCTACTGGACCTATATTGGTGTATTGGTTCTCTATTAGCCAATTGGAATTATATTGGCCTATTGGTTCTGTATTTGCCTGCTGGCATTGTATTAGTTTTGTATTTGCCCACTTCTCAGCCCCATTAGAATTAGTCTTGCGCAAGTGTTTTATGGGTGTCTTGTCGTCATGCAGAAGGCCCACACTGTGGCAGCGCCCCTGCAATGATAATCACAGTGGATGAATGAGACATATGTTCAAATATATTCTCATAATCAAAACTACAAGTGCTTCTTCTGGCCCTTGATGATGTTGGCGATCTTGCGGGCCTCATCCGCACTCGAGGAAGTGCCTGAAAGATTCTGTAAATAAACAGAGCCATGAAATCAGAAAACAGTAACACATGTTTAATTAAAGTTTACCTTCAAAGCAATGTATAGAAAGTAGACGGCACAGTGAGAAATTATCTAGACCTTAATTCACTGCACATGTTCACAATGTTGCAGGAGCTGAACTATAGCAAAAAACTGAGTGAAATATTACACACCCAACTGTGGCTTATTGCGTGGAAGAAAACAGTATATCGGCAAAATTTTGCGGCAAAAAAGGAAGGAAAAGAAAGGGGCAAATTTTTTTTAAAAAATTAAGCAGCACCTTATCCCGTTTACACGCTTGCGTCCTGTGTTTTTTGAGCTGTACCCAAGAATGAACTGCAAACTCGTCCTTAAATTACAGCAAACTCAATAATCACTTACTATCTGTGACGTGCTCTTATTCACGATGGTGGTGCGACTATCATACTAGAGCGTGCCACTAAATCTCAACTTAAAGATGGCATGAAATAAATTAAGCTAGGGTAGATTCACGATGAGGCAACGGTAATATGTAAGACAGTAGTAAAGGCAGCCTAGATTCCATATCGTTGCAAGCCGAACACAGCAGTCAGGCTGCAATGAGTTGGATATAACACACGTGCTGCATGTTACGTGCTTATGCAATTAAGCCAACAACATTAATAAACCCACTCCTGCGATAGCCCTAATTGGGCTGCAGTATATAAAAATAAAAAATATGAAATAAAAAATCGCACCAGTGCGGTACATATGCTATGCACATTTTGTATAATGAATTATCATGTGGCCTTCTGTGGTTATTGTAACATTATGTCGAACAAGTATGATAAGCCGATTGGCGCGCACTACAACACACAAACAGCATCGACTAGAGCGTTTTACTATGAGGCGATAAACGCGTTTTCGGCTTAACACGCACGTTGTAAATACTTACAAAGGACTTGCGAGACTCCAACTACACTCACGAGCAGGGCGCCTGTCCTTTACCTCTAATCTATGCTACGTTTTTTTTTTTGTGCATACTGACAAACACAAAAACAAACTGCAATAATATATGCGCTCAATATTCAACTTCTGAGAGCGTGTGGACTTGCAATCGAGGCGTTGCTGGTCTCGCTGTCATCAAATACCGGAGACAAAGGACGAGGGACTTGTTTTCCCGACCTTTCAGCTTCGTCCCAAGTTTGAATACAAAAAAGGTGATATCAAATAAATACTAAATAGGAGTAACTACCATGCCCACTCAACTCACCAAACAATCGGAGCACATGGGCCTTGTTGCTCGTCTTGCCATTATTCTTGGTGCCACTTTGTAGAGTCGAAATCGGTCGAAATCGGTCAAAATCCAAGACATTTATGGCTCAGAAACGTCTCCATCTGGTGCACGCTGAACACAGTCTTCACGTTATCGTCGCGGAAGCACACTAAGCAAACATCGTGTAAGCAGGCTTACGTGAAGCATCGAGATCACACAAAGCGCGCGCTATGGCGACAGACACAACGTTTTGGCTTAGCTTGGCCGCAGGCTGGGCTTGTCTTCGTATCGGCGAGCGCGGATGGCGCGCCAAACGCACGGTCGGTCGCGTTTGCAGATCCACAATTCTTTCTCCTGTATCTTTACAGCACTACTTATATTGCTTAGCATAAATAGTTATAAACTTTACATATTATCCAAAGCTTATCTTAAAGCTTAGCACATGGCTTAGCCTGCTTAACCAAAGGAACGTGTAAAAAAAAATGTTCACACATGCAGCGTCGCCACGCCGCGCACTGCCGCGCACCGTCTCACTTTTTTTTTTTTTGTTCGTCACCTGGCTGGTTCTATGCCGGTTGTGATCTCATGGCGGTTTCTTTATTATTATTCTGTGGTGTCTGTGTTGTCGATTCCTTCGCAAGTTCTTCTTGCACGGCATGTACGGAGACACCGTACCGCCGTGGTCGACACGCAGCCTTTTTATATAACTCTTTTAGTCGCGTGAGTTGCTAACTGCACACGGTGTCTCACGGTGTACGATTAAGCTCAATCGGGATCAGACTTATCAAAAGTGAATTGATCCCGTCTGCAGCTTGCGTATATAGCCAATCATGATCAAGAAATTTGATCGGGATCGGGTCCGACGCGCTCAATCAGTCATAAGATGTTATAAACAGCTACCAATAGGCGGTAGCTGTTTGAACAATAAAACTCCTGTTGGCCTTATACATCTTCTGTTAGTACATTAAGAAACCAATAGGAGTACTTATTTGACCAATACAACTCCTATTGGCCCAATAAGTCACCGATAGGCAGCACCGATTTGACCAATACAACTCCTATTGGTCCAATAAGACACCAAAAGGCAGCCCCTATTTGACCAATACAACTTCTATTGGTCTAATAAGACACCAATAGGTGGTGGCTGTTGGTGTCTATTGGTACCCATAGAAGTCTTATACAACCAATACAGCTCCAATAGATGTCCTATAGAACCAATAGTGATTTCCTATTGGACCAATAGGAAATCCTATTGGCATTTTTGCTAGGGGATTCATGTCCTTAAGCTTCGACAGCAATGTATTCGTCCCGATTCGGCGCCGTTTTTGAGAGGCGTAGTCAAATAATCGATGCTATAGGCTTAGTGTGTCGAGATGGGCGCTTCCGAATGCTCGGAGGACATAGATTACGCGTTTGTTAGTTGTTTCTAATCCTCCATAGCTGGCGCCACTTGACCTAGTGCCCCCTTGGGGACACTTTATTTGGTTTTACGCGACGCCTTTTTACAGCGAAAGCTGTTATGAGACCATTTCACCGGCCATTATTGGCGCCGTAGTTGTCCGCCGCCGCCGGTGCCCGTAACCACTATCGCTCGAAATGAGAAAAAAAAAGCGAAATAAGAAACAAATACCTGGATGGAACGAGGTTCGAACCTGGGCCCACCGCGTGTGAGCCCAGTATTCAACCTCTGAGCCATGCCGGTGCTTGAAACTGCTTTGCAAAAAGGTCCTACACAGGCCTCATGTCGGGAAGGAACCACATTAACATATGCAATATAGCGTGGTAGAAGAGTAAAATAAACACCGAGTGTCTTGTCTTGTCTTGTCGCCTAGATCTTGGCTCATACCCACAAGGGGGATTGGCCACACTGTACTTTATAATGCAAATGGTTTACACAACGCTTGCTAAAAAATAAAAAAAAAGAGAGTGTCACACAATGCGAATTACGCAACGAGAAGGTTGTTGAACGCTTCCAACCCATTACAAAGGGCTCCGCCATAATTCTTCATCGTCATCAGGCACAGCATCAACAAAGTGCGCATAATGCCTTACATGCGTTTAGCAGGTACCACGGCTCTCCATAGAATGACGAAAAATGGCATAATGCCTGCTTTCCTACTTCTCAAAAATTGCAATGATTTATAGCATAGTGGGTTCCTCGCAAGTGCTCTTGTATTAGTTGCCAAGAAAGCCGATAAGCGCATGATGCATTTCCTCGGGGTCTCAGTAAAGTTCTTCGCGCCCCCCCCCCTCTCTCTCCCACGTCAACGTATGTTAACAGTATGGCGGGAGAGGGACATAGTGACCGGGCGTCACCTAATGCAAATTACATAATTGGTGGGCCGTTTAAAGCTTCCATCTCATTACAAAGGATTGAGCCATAATTCTTCATCGTCATCAGTCGTCGCGTCAACAAAGTGCACATAATGCTTACAAACGTGTAGCTGGTGCCTCGCTTCTCCGCAGAATGACGGATAATGGCTTAGTAGGTGCTTCCGAACTTCACAAAAATTGTGATTTATGGCGTAGTGGGTACCTTGCTAGTGTACTTGTATTAGTAACCCCAAGAGAGCTTACAACGGTGCTTTAGAAACGCCGCTCTTTCAGCTTTCGCTGTGACTGTGCTGCGGTTTCAGCGCAGGCCTGGGGTTTTTTACAGCGAAACCTGTTATGAGATAATTTCACCGGCCGTTTTTGGCGCCGTAGTTGTCCGCCGCCGCCGCCACTGCCGCCGGTGTCCGTAACCAGTATCACTCGAAATAAGAAAAAAAAAACGAAATAAGGAAAAATTCTAGGATGGAACGAGGTTCGACCCTGGGCCCTCTGCGTGGGAGCCCAGTATTCAACCTCTGAGCCATGCCGGCGCTTGAAACTGCTTTGCAAAAAGGTCCTATACAGGCTTCATGTCGGGAACGAACCACATTAGCATATGCAATATAGCGTGGTAGAAAAGTAAAATGAGCACCACGCGTCGCACAACGCGAATTCTGTAACCAGGCGTGACACAATGCGAATTGCGCAACGAGTAGGTTGTTGAATGCTTCCAAACAAGGAGGTTTAAACCTCCTTGCTTCCAACCCATTACAGGGCTCTGCCATAATTCTTCGTCGTCATCAGGCACAGCATCAACAAAGTGCGCATTATGCCTGACATGCGTTTAGCAGGTACCACGGCTCTCCGTAGAATGACGAAAAATGGCACAGTGCCTGCTGCCCTACTTCTCAAAAATTACAATGATTTATAGCGTAGTGGGTTCCTCGCAAGTGCACTTGTATTGTTTGCCAAGGAAGCCCATAAGCGCATGATCCATTTCCTCAGGGTCTCAGTAAAATTACAATGATTTAGAGCGTAGTGGGTTCCTCGCAAGTGCACTTGCATTGGCTGCCAAGGAAGCCCATAAGCGCATGATCCATTTCCTCGGGGTCTCAGTAAAATTAATGATTTATAGCGTAGTGGGTTCCTCGCAAGTGCACTTGTATTGGTTGCCAAGGAAGCCCATAAGCGCATGATCCATTTCCTCGGGGTCTCAGTAAAGTTCTTCGCCCCCCCCCCCTCTCTCTCCCACGTCAACGTATGTTATACAGCACGACGGGAGATGGAAATAGCGACCGGGCGTAACCCAATGCAAATTACATAACTGGTGGGTCGTTTAAAGCTTCCAACCCATTACAAAGGGCTGAGCCATAATTCTTCATCGTCATCAGTCGTCGCGTCAACAAAGTCCACATAATGCCTTACAGACGTGTAGCTGGTGCCTCGCTTCTCCGCAGCATGACAAATAATGATGCTTCCCAACTTCACAAAAATTGTGATTTATGGCGTAGTGGGTACCTTTCTAGTGTACTTGTAGCCCCAAGAGAGCTTACAATGGGCTCTAGAAAGGCCGCTGTTCCAGCTTTCGCTGTGACTGTGCTGCGGTTTCAGCGCCGGCTTGGCGTCTTCTTAATGCCGGACAGACTAAAACGCTCTATTGACTGCTGGAACCATTCCTGGCAACGACACGGACGACGTCCGCATTTCTAGCGCTGAAAACGCGGATCAAAAAGCAAGCAGCTCGAAGCGTCCCGCGTCCGACGAACTGGCGTAGCAGACGAACCGTAAGTGCGGCGCCCGCCGCACGCGCTCTCGCGCGTCGCCTACGTCACAATTTTGCATGGTCACGTGGCCAGCCGTGTTTACCCGTCCTCCGGAAGTAGTACTGCCTAGCCCGGTGCTCTTTGAAACCGAAACTGCGACTGGGCGCTCTAAAAACGTCTCTAAATAAATATCCGTCGCGCACTCGCGAAAACGAGGTTTGCAGCCGTGATAAGTGGATCATAAGCTATCTTTTGCAACAAAAAAGAAAACAAGGTGTACAATTTTTGTGTCAGTGCTCCTTTAACAAATATTCGCTTCTCAAGTAAATATCTTTTCAATGTTTTTGCTAGAGAGAGAGAGAGAGAATTTATTTACAGAAAGGCAGAGAGGTCGGCCTGAGCTATAGTTTGCTCTGGCCTGCTACTCTACACTGGGGAAGGGGACAGGGGAGCGAAAGAGTGATGAATGACGATGGTAAGGTAGGGAGATGAGAATATAGTTCGTGACGCTGGGCCAAATATACAGACGTGCATCCAGTCCAGTGGCTGGTAGCAAGGCTACGACTGCTTCTATAACCACACTTGTGCTGCTGACGTCAGGCCAAGGACTTAACACAACCTCATCGGTTAATGGCCTACTATGATATTTGCTAGAATATCTGTTGAAAACATAGAAATAATTTAATAGCTGTTGACAATTAAGTGGTTTTATTGAAGATTATGGGCACCTGATGCAAAGAAAACGGCAAAATGTTACCAAATAATTGAATACATTATCCCGTATCCATATCATATCTTAGGCAGGCAAGAATGCTAGACGACGGTTTTAGTTTGTCATCTGCCAGCTACGGTCAATCTCAATTGCGCAGGTTATAATCAGCGGCCAGACTGCACGTGGGCGCAGCGACGTCATTATAGACGACATCGACGTACGTCGTGGCAAATGTCCGGAGATAGCACATACTACAATAATACCAGGACCAGGTACGTTCGAGGTTTTCCTGTAGCACTCAAGACTCGGCCCGGGCATTGAGCCTTCTAAGGCTCAAGTTTATATACAAATAGGCGGTGTAGGTGTATTACGCTATATTTAACCCTTTTATTGCGACAGGAACTTTATGGACACTCGGCGCGTTTTTGCCGTCGGCGCCGTTGTGATGTTCCGAATAAAGTGCAAATTGATAATGTTGTCCCGCGCGTCGTATGTGCGAGTGAAAGCGTGTGCGATTGAAAGTGTATGTACGAGCGCTTGTCTAGCTGAGAGTAAACGAGCCCGCCGTCTTTCTTCTCGCGAAATGCCCAAAGGGGAGGGTGTCGGATTGTTCGGATGGGCGTCTGAATGGCCCCTAATTTTGCTCAGTAAACTTGTTGCTGGGCTAGTTTATACATGCTTACTTAAATACAAAAACGACGTGTGCCTTCAAGGAAGGATTTAAGACAGAATAGAAAAGGGCGCTCTTTTCTGTTGTCTTCAATCCTGCTTGACGCTACGCGTCTTTTTTGCATTTCCGTAACTTTGCTGAGTCGTTTTGCGGTTGCACGTGCTTACCTTTACAGGGATCAGAAGACGGCTGATACCTTTGTACGTCCTGGTCTCACCACTCGGTTAGCGATGAACGGATAGACAGTACGAAGGTCGCTTCGTTCGCTGCACAGGTGGCGTTTTCTTACGCCAGCGTTTATGCCAGGTGGAAGGCTACGGAACTGAGCTGCAAGCCACACTTCACATAACATGTGAATTTCTTGCTGTCGCATTGATTGCTTCCACCATGCAGCGAAACTGACTTTTTTATGCTTGAGTTGATCAAGTAATGTATAAAAAATAGTGTGATGAGGAGGTAGAGGGGCAATATTTTTGCACGGACGAATGAATAGCTTCCACCATGTTCACATCGGTGCCGCGTTACTCTTAATGGAGATGTTTGAAAATCAACTCTTCTGTTCATGGCAGGTATCCCTGTATCAGCGTGTACACATCACCTGAAAGTAAGAATAACAGAACACAAACGATACATAGGAACTAGAAAAAAATTTACATAATACTTCACTGCATTGGCTACAATCATGCCGTCAGTATAATTTTTCAAAATGTCGGCTTTCAGAAACGGAAACTCCTATTCGCCCTACCACACCAGCAACCACGCAGCCCGTACGTACGCAGGAAACCACCTCAAAAGGTAATAAAATACATCTTAACAAATTAAATACTTTTTTAAAGCAATGGAGGGGGCCTAAGATGGCAGCTTGGGTATTATACGTTGAACATTAAGCTCTGCGAAATATTCTGCGAATGAAGGCACGCTTTTTGTAGCCGATATTTAAAACTACATATGACTGAATCCCTGCAACTAGAGCGGATAACGTAATCTACCAAGTAACCACATAGATACGTTGCGAGGACTAACATTGTTGTTTTCATCATACAGATAAAGGGTAAGTTCGCAGTAATTTATCGCTAAAAGTGGTACAATGTGTTCGCAACTGCATGCGTGATACTTGCACGGCTATGCGAAAATAAACTGAGAACAGCAAAAAATGGCGATTTTGCTGAAGTTCTAAAATTATATTCACTGTCAGGATATTTTTTAACAGCGAAGCTTTTGTGGCTCGCCGTAGTTTGCGCGGTGTTGCAAAAAACTGCACAAGTGGGTATGCACCAGAGGAATTGGGCGAGCCCCACTGCCGAGTACAGCAGGTGCGAGCGTTAAACGAAAACTCTGCTCGGCAAAGTGGAGCACGTGAAACACGTGAAAGAGAAAGAGAGAGAGAGAGATAAAGAAAGAGACAGAAAGGAAGAGGAAATAGAGAGAGAGCAAGAAAGAGAGAGAGAAAGATAGAGACAGAAGTAAAGAGCTAAATACAGAGAAATAAAGGGAATAACGACACAGAAAGATAGAAAGATAGAGACAGAGAGCAGAAAGATATAGAAAGGAACAGACACAAAAAAGACAAAGAATGAGAGAAATAAAGAGAAACAATGAAAAAGAGAGAACGGAGCAGAAAGGGAAAGAAGGAAAGGGAAGAAAAAGAAATAGAGATAGAAAGCGAGAGAAAGAAATCAATAAATAGAAAGAAGAGAAATATACATGCAAAAACAGATACAAGAAACAGAGATAAAGGTTAAGAAAGAGGAGAAAGCAAGAAAAGATAAAAAGGAAAGGAAGGCCACCGAGCAGCGCTCTTCCGTCATGCTTGACACCACTAGTACGGAGCTGCCATAATTTTTTTTTTTTTACAGTAAGAATATGATTTTAGCACTATGACTGTCACTGACGCACTTCACTGGATTTCTCATCAGCTTAAGCTAGCACTAAAGGCAATAATCTTGAGACACCCTATGTTAAAGTTTTGGATGGATAAAACTGATGATGTTTGTTTCACGCTCTCCCTCAACAAGCTCATCTCCTAACCCGGACAGGTGCGCATGTGTAATTTTAAAAATGCCATCTCTTCTTTTATCTTTTGTCCAACAACACAGTACATGATAATTTCAGAGTTGCCAGATGCTACCGAGCTAATAAGCGAATAACCATCACAAAATAAGCCCAAAAAAAAGCGGCACGACTTTAGCGAAAGAGCCCGAAAAAAGCGGAAATGTAATCAATTTTCCCATTCTTGAAAATATTTTTAGAATAATAAAACATATCACTCAAATGCGAAGGGTAGTAGAAAAATCACCTATAGTCGGATACAACTTTAGAAGTCCGCGGCATTTCCTCTTTAAAGAGGAAACCAATGGGCGGTCATTTCAGACTGACGTCACGAGCCGGACGGCCGGTGACCCCGCCTACGCAGAACACAGCCGAGTGCATGAGCGGGACTATTTCCCTTGTCGCAGAGGCGATCGGCGGCCGCGCTTCGGTCGTCTGGGCGGGGCCTCTCCGGACTTCTTAAGTTGTATCTGACTATAATTATTGTTCACAGCGAAAATATGCGCAACTATGACCGAAAGCACATGGTTGCTTTTTAAAATTGTCTCCAGGGTATTCTCCATTCGCTTGAATGCACGTTTGCCAGTGAGTGATGAACGTTACTTGTTGATTCCCCCAACATATGTTTGACTTCAACACTCAGCTATTCAACTTCATCGACGAACACGGCATTACTGAATAGATGCGCTATTTGTGAACGGGATGATCACTAAAATAACTATTTTTGCAGAAAAAATCTAAATAAGCCCAAAAAACGCGACAAGCGACTGCAAAATTCTACAAGTGGCTCCGCGACAAAAGAAGCCCGAGTCCGCTTATTATAAGCGGAACTGGCAACTCCGATGATAATCCATAAACCTACAAGAAACTATCCCCACGACGCTGAAGCTCGTTGCACAAAGGCTGTTTATGCACTAACGTTGTTTAACACAAGCGTTTGAGTGCCAGCGTTACACTTCCAGCCTACACGTTGTCGAGTTGAACGCCGTTGCCTTCCGATTAAGTGATAAATAAATGGGTCACCTCGAGCACTGTCTTACATCTAGTGGTCTGGCAATTTTGCTACTAACTTCTATACACAAAAATCCCCGAAAGTATAAAGCTTGCTGTCTTTTTGCCTTGAGACCACTTTTAAAGACTTTATTGTAGACGTGTTGAGCAATTTGTGTAACCCGCCTTATTAAGTGAAAGGCAACGCAGTGCTATATACTTAGGCTTGCGAAGCAGTGAAAGACAGAAATATTGAAGAGGCCGGAATTAGCATTGACAGGTTGGTTAGTGTAGGATTGGGTGTCCTTTTAGTAGAAATGGCTATCATAGAGTCTAACCACGTGCACATCTAAAAATGCCTTGTGCTCTCACAACGAACGCAATTCTGTAGTTTTGATGATTACTCAGCGAGGAGTACATGTGCCATTCCAGAGTCACCTACACTGCCCACAGAAGTTATTACACCAGAACCAGTGGCGACTGAGACCCCAGCCCCTCCTGAGCCTGAACCTGTCGTATGTCGTCGTGGCGAATTCAGCTGCAGAGACAGTAGCACTTGCATTCCATCTGCACTGCTCTGCGATGGTGTTAAGGACTGCCCGAATGGACTGGACGAGCAGTGCGGTGAGAACTCTAGAGAGTGTTTTTTTGTTGTTGATTGTTGATTTTGATAACGCTTGTACATTTTGATAACGTAATCGTAACTTTCACATTTTTGTCGTGAAAGAAATGTGAGATGGTATCGGTCTGTTCTTCAGACTAGGTATTTAGCATTTATCAACGTGTGTTCTAAAATTTTGCGAATTGTTATTCAAGTCAAGCCAGGAAGATTTCAATAAACCATTCCGCAAGCACATGCATACATACATACATACATACATACATACATACATACATACATACATACATACATACATACATACATACATACATACATACATACATACATACATACATACATACATACATACATACATAATGTTCAGACTATGCTGTTAAGAGTGTTGTCTTGTGGTCCACCATAACACAAGTTAAGCCGTCCTAAAAATACCAACACAACAGAAGAGAACGACGCAACACAAACGCCAGCATGGGCACTGCATTGTTCTCTTCTGCTACATCAGTGTTTGAACACCTTACCTCTATCACGATGAATCGTTACCAACTAGCTCAAATTCGTGTCGTTCTGATTGTCTTTTGGTTGTTGCGACAAAATTTATCTCGTGCACATTTTAACACATCATCTCAAACGTACTTGATAATTGTGTGCCCTAATGTGATACAGTTTTAAAGATAATTAATGGCAGTACACTTACCAGCCGTAACCTATCTTTAGTTTCCAACTAGTACTCGAAGCTAGTGCATTGTACTTTTTAACTTCTATCAGTATGATGGACATTGCAATCTTAGTACTGATTTCTTGTTGCTGGTTACACAACTCCAGCCACTGACGTAACATTTACACCAGGTTTTCAATAAGACAGCGATGAAAGGTATAGAGCAAATCTTGTAATCAAGGATAATTGAGTGACTAGATCTAGTGCAATAACTGTTTACTGCTCGGTCGTTCGTCCAGTCTTATGCTTTTTTTTTGTTGCTGTTGGTTGCAGGAAGGGCCAGGCAGTGCAAAGAAAACGAATTCTTCTGCGCTTCTGGCTCTCCTAGTGCGTGCATGCCGCGGTCTCTCCTCTGCGATGGACACGAGGACTGCGCTGGCGGCTCCGATGAATCTTTATGTCGGGGTAAGATTGCGCGCCTTTAAATTGTGAAAATAAATAGTCGCTACAGTAATGCCAGTTGCGTATTGGTGTTGTGTTTAGCTATTGCTGCCAACCGCTAGCCCCTTCTAATATCCGCAGCACTACACTTTAGGAATAGGTCGCACGATTGCATTGGCGTGCGCCTATTATAAGAGATTGTCTCTGTGATGGCAAATGAGCAAGCTCTGCGAATTTTTAGCGATGACTTCTTACCCAGGCATGGAGTCTTCTCATGCACTGGCTAAACCGCCAACGAAATTTAAAAATCGAACTCCCGGTCTTAAAATTATCAGTATAATTTATACGATGCATGTACCTGTGAAGTTTGCTCAAGCAAATTCAAGGCTCGTATAACTTGCACACTAGTTTATTAATCTAGTAGTCATGTACTTAAAAAAACCTTCTCGCTCTTTGTCTACTTCCAGCATGTCCACATTATTTCTGCCTGAACGGCGGCATATGTGGATGGACACCAAAGACACCCAGTCCGACCTGTGACTGTCGCGACGGTTACAAAGGCCACCGCTGTAATTTATTGGCCAGCACCATAAAGGAAGCGGACAAGATCACATCAAAAGGCACGTCTCGTGCGCTGACTATTTTCTAAAAGGAATCCATGAGGAGTGTACATTTTTTAATTGTTGTCAATCAAATTCTCTCTCACAGAATATGCTTCCCTACTTGACAGCTGCAGGGAAAGAAATGCACTATTTTTTAGCTTAAATCACTTCCTACCAGGCTCCATCGCAAATTATTCTTATATACCAGAAGCCTTATGTCGGTTGCAAGAGTTAGAGGATAGTGATGCCACCACGCAAGGAGGCGGGTATTACTACGTTCACGGCACTCGCGCCCTTTACCTCTGCAAACGCCTGGAAGCGAAATTACTGCTATGTGTTGCTAAATTATTGAAAGTTGGACGAGATCGTAGGGTTTATTATGAAATGGTAGTGCGCCCGCAATACATGAGGACGGAAGGCAACAGGACAATGCCTGGCGTCCTCTTCGGCCTTTCGTTCGCGGCTACGTGGGCATCTTTAGTCAACGCGAGTAGAACAAGATCGTTCTGGCGCGTCCAAGTTTTCTGCAATTTCATAAACAACGACAACTATCATGAATTCCCTACATACGGCAGAGAGCCAAGATATCCCCATCGCTAATGTACGCGTCCTCCGAGATAAACTTGGTCGCTATGGCTCCCGACAAACCTTTAAAAAAAATACAGGGCTGGCCATCACAATCACAAATGTTCCACAAGAACAATCATATTTCTTATATAAAGCAGGTCGCACCCGCCGCTAAAATTTTGTCACTAACCGATAAGACGTCGTCGAAAGCGAGTTCTCGCGTTTTAAAACTGTGGCCAATTTCTGGCGTAGGTCCTCATAAATAGGAAATGAACAAAAACATACTCTACAATTACTGTAGCTTTCTGCGTAATTACCAGTGACGCAGCCCGTCGGTATGCTCTTTTTTCTTCGTTTCACGACGTCAAACAGCGCACGCACCAGCGAGAACACAGCGGCAACTACGGTAGGCACAGCGGCAGATGACTACCACGCAAAGATAAATGCCTGACAACAGCTCCACCGCATTTTCGTGACGTAAGGGAGGTGGAGTGGGCCTAAATGTATATATGACATGGCTGACGTCCACCCTAACCACGTAGACGGTAAACCTAATTGTGCTCGTGTATCGTGCCACAACACCATACATAGGAAGACCTTTACCCTTTTATACAGGGTGACGTCGCTGGTGTGAATGGCGCCGAAGGCGAAAGGTGCACTGTTTCGCCTTTCAGACCGGCCAGCGACATCGCACACGTCACACGCCTGAAGCAGTACCGCTCGCCCATTGATGCTGACGTCTAGATGCGCCGAGACGGCGCGTTTTCCGCCTGGGGTTATGCTACATGTAGGCTGCCGGAATGCATATTGTCGACGCGCGTGTGCGCCCGACGAAGAGCACGAAGGTCGCTCGCTGCTCGAGCTCGGAGCCGGACTGGTCACCGCTGCAACCGCTCTTGCAAATATCTCTTGTGAATAGAGATAGAAATGCACAAAGAGAAAGGAAGGAAAAAGAGAGAGAATCAAGGAAAGCGAAAGGAAGAAACAGAGAGAGAGAAAAAACGATGGAAGGGAAGAGGAAGCAAGCATCGCGTCGTCAGGCGACCAGATACGGCACCACCTAGCGCATGCGCAGTACCTAAGCCACGCCCACCGACTGAGACATCGCGTGAAACCTCCGATCTGCAGTAGACAGCCTTGCTGCGCCCGATCATGTCCAGTCATGGGGCGTCCTAGTAAAGTGCGTACTTCCGAGGAGGAAGCCGCGCATCTCTAAGCTAGGCGTTTCGGTCGACGGGAACGGTAACGGCAGTGACGGGTCGATCCAGCCTACTTCACCGGGAAAGCAGCCTCGAAGAGACGACTCCTGACTACGCTCGACGAGAAACTGCCAGGAAGGCGGCGAGAAAGCGATTGCTCCGCGAAGACACCGACATGATGAAAGCCAAATGCGAGTGGCGACGGGCGCGTGCTTCGCTGTGCCAAGCTTTGTGGGACTTAGTGAAAACTTTTCTATGCCTCTTTTTTCCGAAGCAGTGTCAAGAACTGGCGTGGCTCTGTGGTAGAACAGCTACCTGCCACGCAGACGGACTGTGTTCAATTCCCGCTGAAAACCAAGCTTTTTATGCTATGTTAGGAGCTTATCGAGTTTTCTGATGACGCGAATCGGCCTAAATAAAAGCTTAACAGCTCCGCTGTAAAAAAAGAAAAGAAAGAGAAGAGAACCTTTTGCATTTTATGTGCCGGCTGGGCGCGTGGCGTGGGCTGCTCCAGACGCTGACGAACGCTAGAAAGAATATGAAATGATGCCATGCCGATGCTGCCCGAAAACAACGTTATTAGGAAGGCTATAAAATCATTGATACGTGACGCAACACTTACGCATCACTAGAGAACTCCCAAATCAAATTCTGAATGAATATTTCTTATTAATATTGGCGGTGATGCCATTTACGCCAGATTTTCGGCTACAGAGCCATATTACACTTTCACCTTAATAAAGGTTGTGCTTACAGCAACCCCGGTGCATAAAATTGTTGGCGCTTATGTTGCACATACGTATGTATATATGTCCGTGTCAAGTGACAAAAGGAAGATGTGATGTCTGTATCAAAGCAATACAACTGATGTTGCTAATTTATATACGATATACTTGCTTATTTGCTATCTAATTCATACTGAATGAATTCTTATGTAGCAGTCTACGCCGTCTCTGGTTTACTGGATTACAATGGCCCTGTGAAACCCGAGAGCAATGCATTGGTTCTGCGGGAAGCGTTGGGTATATCTGTCATCATTGCTCAATATTACCTCGAAGAATTGTACATTTTTTTGCAGACGCTGGATCTTCTGCCGGCATCGTGACAGGCATAGTTGTTGTTTTGGCCATCCTGATTGTAGCAGCAGTAGCCGCATTTGTTTTCCTTCGCAGGCGACGCAACGCAACGTGAGTATTCCTCTCATTCATGCAAAAAAAGAAGGAAAGCAAAAAAGAATGGTTCGCTGACTTGTTGGCTGGTTTTCTATTTACGAAATCTCGCGTACACAAATATCTGTAAGTTTTATCGCATGGTGTTATAAAACACATAATATTTCCCTAGTTTAGCGCCTCACTTTGCACAATGAATAGCAAGAAACGGACTTCTACATTCAACTGAAGAATAGGCAACTACATTATTTATACAATTTTAACATTCATTATTGCTGTTGTTAGGCGTGCTTTAATGGAAGTGCTGCCTGTCACGATGGAATGTCAAATGCAGTTTAATTAAGCCAATAACTGAAATATTGAATAGAACACTACTCAAGGTGCTTCTCTTGCTTGCAATAAAGTTTTGTAGGTTCGTTCACATAGCGACATTGTCATTCTAAGCTGTGCTCTGTTCTTGCTGTTGGTGTTAGAGCTGCGTATATAGAAAAAAACGTAAATGATTTATAGCACTATATGTATTTCACATGGGTGAGCTGTATGCCGCTGTCGCTATGTTATCCAGAGTTCTGTATGCCCTGTTCACTGTGATGGTAAGAACCAAGAAGGACATTAAAAAAAAAGTCCTCCTTGTTAGGATCCCGATAAAGTTATGTGTTAAGAAGAAAATTTGAACGATTCAGAGTGCAATATATGTACTCTACTACGGGAAAGCTGTATGTCGCTGTTTTTAATATAAACTAGCGGTTAGTCCAAGTAACTACTGCTGCAAACGCTACGCGTTTCAGGGTACAGTATTTTCTAGCTCCATCGCATCAAAAAAACCCTCGTAACAGCGATGCTTGTGTTTAATTTCTTCATATTTTATTTAACAACGTTATGCCGATGATACTGTGTCATGAACCATAAGTGCTGAGCAATTCGCGCGAGTGTCCTATTTCTATTTGACATATTTAGCTAAATAAAAATATATAATTTTCTCCAGGAATCCACCGGTCTTCCTCGACAATCCTTCGTACGATGCATCAACAGATGAAGCAAGTAAGCACAAATTTAGATTGTAACTGGAAATATCTGTACTTTTCCTAATTATTTTCTGAACATAGATACGCAGGTTGATTCATGTGCAAGACATAGCTTCAATTTTGCCCATTTTATGTTTTATAACTTAGTCGTATGTGGAATGTTGCTATTGAAGGGGGGGGGGCGCAATATTCACACACCTAGGAGAAAAAATTCTATATACCTTTTGAGCTGTTAGAGAAGGGAAGCATAATTTGTGGCTTGATTTGTTGAGCTCATTTTAAAGAAATTAGCAATGGATGCTAAAGGCGGCAGTCTGCGAAGACCCAGTCTGCGAAGGTGCAGGTGCAGATATGACCAGATTCATGATAATGGCAATGCGGTTTTGGTAAAAAGAGTCTCCGTTAAGAGTGACTCATTGCCTCTGCTAAGTTCTGTAAGTGCATTGTAAGTGGAAATTAAGCATTGGCTATGAACTTCGGTATACACTCCTGCACAAATAACTAAGCAAACTTTATCTGCTGTTCTCTTCTTACATTTCAGAGCTCTTCAACTGACCGGAGGCTATGGAACACAATGTGTAAAAGGAAGGAGCTGACGTCCTATAACTACTTTATTTATATTGTTTATATGTTTATATCATAACATATTCATAAGTAGGAGGAATAAAAGAGTTGACGAGATTTTCTGCTCATATTACGGTACTTATCGCGGCCCCATGACAACACGCTATGATTACGGACAATACCCTCTTGCAGATTGGGCAGAAGTTCAGGGCAAGATACGAGCATGAAGAGATAAAAAAATTCTTGAACAGGGGGTGTTACAGGTGCCAACGTTTTCACAAGCGGTCTTTTCTTCTTCAAGGCTGCAACTTCCTATCCCAGCGCGTGTAGGCCTATGCTTCGTACCTCCTCCCCAACCGAAACAAAAGAGGAGAAAAGGGCAAGTGCGAAAACGGGCATAGGGGTGGGGGAGAGGGAGGGGCCGGCGTGCATAATTGGGCGTGCCCTCTCGCAGAGTTGGATACACGGCTCTATGTTTAAAAAAGGTATATCTAAAGTAATGTCAGAAATCATAAATGAAGAAAAGCGACGATAATTCGAGTTTACATGCAATTCCTAATTGACGGATACAGCACCATTACTAGTAGTACGAAAACGCACAGCTACCACCAAACAGCTTAATCTATCTATCTATCTATCTATCTATCTATCTATCTATCTATCTATCTATCTATCTATCTATCTATCTATCTATCTATCTATCTATCTATCTATCTATCTATCAATACATCCATCTATCCATCCATCCATCCGTCCATCCGTCCATCCGTCCATCCATCCATCCATCCATCCATCCATCCATCCATCCATCCATCCATCCATCCATCCATCCGTCCATCCAGCCAGCCAGCCGCCTGCGTCAGGGCTCTCTCATTGTCGTCTCAATGACGTGCTGCGTACCAAAATTTACATAGAAGTATATGTGTATGAAAACACGACTCAAGGTCATGCCATTATTAAGAGGACAGGCATGTCGCCTACGTCATACATCCGTTCCCCCCCCCCCCCCCCCCGCATACCCGCATTCCGTGGCTCGTGACATGCGGGTATGTGCCAAGCGTGGTAACAGCCGATATGCAGCAAGAAAAGCTTGATTTGGGCGAGTTCGTTCATGCTAAATATAAAGCGAAAGTCTGTTTTCCTTCCCGCATTTGTTGCGCTGTGCCTACGATATTTAAGTCTATAGCAACCCTGGAACGACCAGAATAGATATTACAAATTTCATAAGACATTCTCTTGTGATTAAACAAAATAAATACTTACCGTTTGCTGTAGTTGGTGGTTTTAGTGCAGCAGATCAACGCTGACAAAGATGCTACAACGACCCTCAGCCAGCAACCACGGGGTACAGGTCGCAAATAAATGTCAGATGTAGTGGTGGTGCTTGTCTAACGTCTATTGTGGGTGAAACCTTGGCTTTCCGCTTTTGTAACAATGTAATAGGCATATTTACTCCTAGGACTCTGCAAGCAATATTTCAGCGATGCTCGTTTCCACAGATACACGCCAACGAACGCTGCTTACAATTCGTTTTGATAAAATTGGCATTTGCTCTTTACTGTGAGTACCGGCATTACGTAGCGCTACAAGCTACCCTTTACGCGCTAGTGTAGTCAATGTGCCTGCTAAGCCCGCCATATGCAACCAATTACTGAGTTTACAAAAAGAAATCGATGAACTTCCTAAGATTTTGCTCAAACGCAGAAAATAGGGCATGCGCAGTTACTCGCAGACTGCTTCGCATAAAATAGCTTCCTGCAGTGCATGGTATTTCCCGGAATTTTCTGTGCGAGAGAGATTCGCATCATTGAAGCCATCCTTACAGATATCGCTGTCCGGTGCTCCCTTTGAAATTCTTATACTGCTGCAAAAGTTCATGCTTAGGTACAATCTCCTCAGCAAAATTTGTTGATAGTTTCAAACTGTGATAGGAATAACAATAAAAAAAATGTCCGTGTCTACTTGCGCCTGCCACATATGATTTGCCTAGACACTTTATACTTGTATTAAATGTACCGTTTGCCATGCCATCATGCTGAAAGAGACTTTTGTGCCATGCGCTGGCGAAAGTGAAAAATAAAATACACAGAAAAAGACATTTCGGCTTCGACACGGGAGCCTTGTTCACAAGACTTGTAAAAAGGCTCCCGTGTGGGAGCCGAAACGTCTTTTTCTGTGTGTTTTAATTTTCACTTTGGTCGGCGCAGTGCCTCGGGGTTTTTTACCTTCACCATATATCATCCCGACCAGACGGGCTTCCATCAAACATTAAACTTCAAAGGGGACGCTCATAGCATCCATCGAAGAGCACTGTGAGAGGAAAGTGTGAAAGATAAAAGGCGCGTCCATGTAGCCTACGTAGTGTGTTTGGCGGTAGCTCGGTGAGCTAAACGCCTGCCAGCCATCGTCGCGGACCGAGAGGTCACGGGTTCGACTCCCGTCAACGGAACTTTTGTAGGGTTAGCTACACTGGCCTAGCCGAGCCAGTTTCGCGGGCATCCTCAAGAGCTGTGCTGCGCATGCTCGAGGATCAGTGATGTCACGCACCCGGAGCCGGCAACTACCGCGCACTCCGCCGCCGCCGGTCTGCGCTTTCCAGAGGAGTGATGTCGTAGCCTTGGCAGACGTATTGGCGCCGGCGCGTGCGCAGCTATTCGCCTTCGCTGTGCAGTCGCCGTCTGACACTGCGCTGGAGCCGCTTGATAGCGCCTCTGACTGGCGTTTGCCAGTGTGGTATAGCCATGAAGAAGGAGAGCGCAAACGCTGCTCAACGGCGTAGAAGAGCGGAAAAGCAGTTGCCTGGCAAAATAAATATACATGTGCCACATAATACGTATACCGTGTGTGTGTCATTGGAGCAGCAGTAAGCATGATAATCAAGCTAATTCTAGACAATCAGGAAAGCTAAGACTAACTAGCTGAACCTTTGCTAACGCTACGTTATCCTAGAATAGCCGAGCTAAGCCACTGCAACATTTCTTCTTAGTTTTTTTCCTTTGCTATCTGATGGCATTCATTTTGCTGACGTACTTCCGTGACGGAAATACGTCATGAAAGTCTTGGTGGACCTCGGCATAAAACACTTTCTTGTTAAAAAATGGCATGTGCACGCTGCTTTTGTTTTGTTCGTAATTTACTTTGTAAGGTGCTCACTGCAGTCGCGTTGCGAGACATTTTTCTGGGAGGGGGAGCGGGGCAGTTCAACCATACTTTATCTTTCCTGCGTGCGTTTGCTTGTGTGAGTGTATATATAGAGGTTAAAAACAGAAAATTTTCGAGAGGTGGGGGTTGTACTCCCTGAAACGCCCACCCTGCCAACGCCAGTGGTTCACTGCCAGGGGAGAAATTGGCTTTACACGATTCGACCCGCCCTATAGGACGAATCTCTCCCTTTTGGTCTTTTAGCGATATGGCTATCTGCTCCAGCTCTGCTCTTCTCAGTCATTCCGAAACACAGCCAGGAGTATGTTCATTGGACAGTGAACACTTGACTCATCGTGCAGGACACGGGAGAGACCGTGTTCTGCGAATGGAGCGGGACAAAGCACGATTGCACCGCAATGTGCAACTGTTGGCGCCTTTATGTCGTCTTGAGCATTATGTGAAAACAGCGCGAAAAACGTAGACAAAGGGAGAAACGACTTATTCGAAGCTTATTTTATCTTCAAAGCTGGATATAGTTGTGTTGCCAGGCCATCTGTGGCTTTGCACGAGGCGGAGATTGCGTATCTTGATGCGCACATGTAGTTCGTGTCTGCTGTTCGTGTCTGCGGTTTCTTTGCTGTTCATACTCTGTGTTTTTTCAATAAACGCGCAGTTTTCACATAATGCATTACCAACTCGCCCAACAGTCTGTTCATCGTTAGCAATAACAATTTATTTCGATAGAAATTATATGGACACCGTCGACGGGTTTTTGCCGTTATGTCCCGTATAAGTCCAAATTAATAACATCCCCCGCATATCGCATGTTTTACCACGGGTAAAAGCGCGCAAGCGGGGGCGTCCAAAGTGGCTGAAGCAGAGATCCAACGAGCCAGCCCATCTGCATCGCTCGGAGTGCGCATGCGATAACATTACCACGCTCGGGTGGCCTGCCGTTGAAGCACAGAGAAAACGCCCCACCCGTTTGGAACGAGCATGAAAAGACACGAGGGGGGGGGGGGAGTGTCGCTCGAGCAGCAACTTTGAACTTTGATTCTCAGGGCACGGTCGCGATCGCTGGCGCGCGCTCTATCCCGGAAGCCATCAGCGGGCGCCTTGTATACCCTTCTATGGGCGGCGCTCTCACAGCAAAGAGACTGTGTGGAAACAGCATCTATTCCTGGAGCGACGGTATGTTCTTACACCAGCGTTTTCTAGAGTCGCGCGAGATCGGATCCAAACAAGTTACTGCCAGCCTCACTTCGTATAATATTACGATTTGTGTCTGTCACATTCATTGCTTCGCCATTGAGGGGAAACTGTGACATTTTTGGTGTCCTGACGTAGATAGAGGTCGCGCACGTAATCGTTTGAAATTATTTGCATTTATGTGTAAATAATTGTGCTTATATTTACGATTTGCGAAGCCTAAAACGTTGTTTTGCTTGCCTATTCCGGCGTCTAAAAAGAGCTTTCTTAACTGCCTAAAAATCCCGCCTCTAGCTATATAAGTGACAGATGGGACCACAGTAAGAGGAGCAGCGACAACGATGCAAACTTTGGAATTGGCTACTTCGCCGAGCCATCGGAAAGACACCGATGTATGAATCACTTTTCTGCTGAATGTAGAAGGCTTCCAGCACTTTTGCGTAACTGCATCGCAAGAGAACTGCTAGAACTGCGGCACAAACTGTGCTCCCGAACTGCAGCGGGCAGTCGCGCTATGCACAGTGGTAAGGCAGGTGTGAACCAATGCCATTTAATTTTTATCGACCAACAATGTTTCCTCAGGCGGCCATTAACACAGCTTCGCGTTTAGGCAACATGCACGCTGCCACAACTCGGAAAAGGGCTGGCATGCTTGCTTTCGCGCGCGGGCTGATCTTACCGCGCAGAGGGTACATTTGATAATGCCATTCGTGGCGGAACATTCTGGCACCCTTTGCTCATGTTCTGTTGCCTTTTTATTTTGGGTGCTTTCGCTCAATAAGGTTAGCTGTAATTGGTGCTCTTACTGCGTAGCGACGATCTGATTGTGAGATCTTACATGCGCTTTTAGTGTCACATCTCAGATACCATTATTCACACAGCGAAATACATGTGGAAATACAGTCGCAACTTGAACTTCTCTAAGTTTGTTGTGTCAACGGCGACTTTCAAATGGTTGGGGCGTCGTTCCCTTTTTATAGCATTACCATGCCCACTATCATTTTTTGACGTCCCAAACCCACGATATGATTATGAGGGACGTCGTAGTGGAGGGCTCCAGAAATTTCGACCACCTGGGGACCTTTTACGTGCACAAATCTAAGTACACGGGCTTTTAGCATTTTTGCCTCCGTCGAAAATGCGGTCGCCGCGGCCGGGATTAGTTCGCGCGACATTCGGTTCATCAGTCGAGTACCATAACCACTAGATAACCGTGGCGGGTACCACTATCATTGAGGTGCATGACAATCTTTTAAAGACGATAGTCTTTCTTGGGGAAGTTAAACGCAGAAATTTTGGTCTGTCTGTCTGTCTGTCTTTCTGTTTGTCTGTCTGTCACCTGATTCAGCCACCAGGCCAAAGTTGAACCGCTTGCTTACCGCCCACCCATCTTGAACTGGTACGGCTGTTCATACTTGTGAACGTTGTCGATCAAAAAGTAAATATTACGCATATTTGAGGCGCAACATCACTAGGTAAGTATTAGGTGGTGTGTTCCTTTAATACAAAATACAAAGATACGTAATTCTAAAGACCCTAGTTTCTTAAGCTGCGCTGAAAATGTGGCTGCGCTAAGAATGCGACGCGCCAACGAAGGCGCCCTGCCACGGAGGAAGGAAAGAACTTTCCTCCTCCGTGCCCTCTGCACAAGCTCGTTTCCCGACGTATTGCCAGATGGCGCCCATATCTCACGCAGCGCTCCTCTATCGTCTTTCGACGACATTTGCAGGCGAAGCACGCAGATACGCGGCGAATTTTTTTCAGCGTGTTTTTGCGCTTGTATCTTGCCAAGTTGTTGGAAAACGACCAGCGAAGGCTGTTTTTCAAAATGACGGTGACATCGCTGTTCGTTTTTTTTTTTTTTTGTCAATGCTATGTTGGACTAGAGTTTAATTAAACGTTCAACAATAAGAAAGTTTACAAAAATAAATTAGGATTCTACAACAAGTTAGAATTCAATAAATTCTTCAATAATAAAATAACACACGCGCTCACGGGCACTCAAACGAATTGTTCTCATTCTGTGGGCAGCAAGTAGTAAAGCATGAAAAAGAACAAAATTTAATTTCAAACAATGAGTAGCCATTAAGGAATTCCAGCGCCGCGCGGAAGACGGAGCGCAGTCACAGCGTAAGTTAGAAGAGCGGCATTAAAGCCCGTTTTAAATTGTCCTTTGGCGCCTAGTGCAAGTAATAGTGAAACACAAGCTACGACATAATTTATCATCATTTTGCGATCTAGCGAAGTACTCGTTTCGCGTCTGTAACTCCATTTGGGTACCTACGTAGCTGCACACTTCCGTGATGCTGTTGTTGTTAATAGCGATGATGATGAGGTATTACGGCTTCGTCCTTAGTAACGAGTGGGCAGCTTTGGACCCCCCGCTTGTTGAGTGATATACATGGTGTGATGCCTGGTATAAATGAAAGGTTTCGCCTAGAGATATTTCATAAATGACTAGTCGGTCGATATGACTCCTCTGTATGGTCTTCTTCAGAAGTTTTGCAGCACTGGCGTGGCTCTTTCGTAGAATACCTAACTGTTGCTCAGAATGTCTGGGTTCGATTTGGCATCAACCCTGCTTTGTAGTTGCGACGGACACCAGCGGCGGCGCAAGAAATCCACCAAATCGGCTGATGTGGGGTTCATAACCGCTTAAACTGCACCACTGACATCGAACTGATTCCAGTCAACCATGACATGCTCGTTCTTTAGTGTTCAGAATAGCTTAATCTAGCATGGAAGACACTGAGGAGTACTCCATGCGAGTCCACTACGAGGATTGTTCATTTCAGCACGCGCATCCGTTTCCTAGAGCTCCAAAGCTTGCCTCTCGTAAGAGCTGTTGTCCAGCCTTATCCTATCTTTGCGCGCTGAATTGAACGGTTTTACTAGACGTCTCTCACAAATGCCACCCCTTGATTCTGCCAGAGCACTGTACTCGCATATCAACAAGACGAGGATAGGGATATGGGCATTTCTGAAGTTCGCTGCAAAGAGTGATCAGCGATGAACGTTGCGACAGTTATGACTGCTGAGCGAGATGGTGTGCGCCGTGAGCAGTGAGAGGGAGCATAATCTGATAATTGTAACATCATTGTTCATAAAACCTCTCTAGCGCTTTGTGTTTCCAATCATTGCCTCCCACCTTTACTTTGGACTAAGCGAAAGAACGATAAGCGCGAAAGCCCTGATTCGGGTGCCTGCAGGACAAAGCGATGAAGGTGCTGCCTTTTTATCGTTAGTTTTGATACGTGCTCTAATAGAGCAAGATGACAAGTTTAGCTTCGTGCTACTCTTATTTTAGAGCCTTCTTGCCCTCACCGAGAAGAGTGCTGCATTGGTGCTATATCGTACCAACGAATTCTACTGGAGTCATTTCTACTCCTCCTCCTTTTCTACACTCCTCTAAACAGTTTTCTCGACGAGAAAACTGTTTGTTGGCGTATAATACCACAATATATGTAGAGGGTATGGCGAGTGTATAATACCACAACGTGCATACCACAGTGCGCATAGCACGATATACATATACGGCACTATACATTACCTTGGGCTGGAAATATACAGGCGATATACATTACCTTGCGCTGGAAGGAAGCAGATGCGGTGGCTATGCTGAACGGCAGTCGGCTGAAACAAAAGAGACTGCGGTGTGTGTTAATTATGCACAGCTTTCTTGACTCCTCGTTGAGGGGAACTGGTGTGGGTCTCACAAAGCTGCAGTATATTATAGTTTCGGCAGCAATAACAACTGGTAAAATAGTACATCTAGGGGTCATGGTTCATTAGAAAACTTGTGACGTAAATATTCAAGCGCGCTGTTAGCTTGACTGATGATTTACTCATTGTGAAGAGACCAGGTTAGGTTTGAAGTTACATTAACACCCAAGTGTTTGTACGCACTCACAGTACCTAAGGGGTTGTCATTCAGGTGGTGGAATGGAAGGGTAGTAGAATTTCTCTGAACATGTAATATTTTACACTCGTTCATATGCTCCAGGTATTAAACCAATCACAGATGTAGTTCAAATCTGATTGAACAGCATTACACAAACGTGTAGCAAATTACACAATATTCTCAATAATCAGCAAACGAGTGAACGTGAGAAGTCAATGCAGAAGGTAGGTTCTTAATCAAAATTACTAAAAGTAGGGGTTCTAGTACAGATCCCTGAGGAACACCGCAGCGAATCTTTTTCAATGGCGAGTCATGACTATTAGCAGTGACTAACTGATAGCGGCTAAAAAGAAAATATTCTATCCATCTCAGTACTTTATTAATAATAATTGTTGGAGTTTAACGTCCCAAAACTATGATATGAGGGGACGCCGTAGTGGAGGACTCCTGAAATTTTGATTATCTCGTGTTCTTTAACGTGCACCTAAATCCTAAACACACGGGCCTCAAGCATGCGGCCGCCGCGGCCGGGATTTGATCGCGCGACCTGCGGGTCAGCAGTCGAGCACTATAACCACTAGACCAGCGTGGTGGGTCCATTTCAATGCTTTAACGTGAAATTTGAAAGACTAAATCTGAAAAAGTTTGTGGCAAACCTTGTAAAACGCTTTACTAAAATTCAAAAAGAAACAGTCAGCTCATTAGGGAAGATATATTATATACAGTGTCGTCCATGAGCAACACTTATTAGTTGAGTTTCAGGTGAGTATGTTTTACGAAAACCAGGCTCACCAGAATTGAAAAGATAGTTCGAATCAAAAAAGTTAGCGAGGTTGCTAAAAATAACATGTTCACAAAACTTGCAACAGGTGCCGATCAATGAGATCTGACGGTAATTTAGGGGTGAGTTTTTCTTCCGGACTCATGCAGCGGAATCACCTTCCCTATTTACCATTGGAAAGGCAGAACAGACGTGTTTATGGATCGCTGAAAGATTTTGGTCAGTATGATGAAACTGGAGATGCTAGTTCTTTAAAAAAACACTGCTACCATTAAAGCCCGCAGTTGAATTAAAGGGTAATTTATCAATAAGTTTAGCAATGCCAAATGAAGGAACCGGTAACGGATCCATGATACAATATGATAGATACGATCATAGTGCCATCGCGAGAGGGGTTGATTACGCGCCAGACTTATGAATACCTGTTTATAGCACTTCGGGCAGTGTATGAGTTAAGTAATTATCTGTATCTTTTTTAGTGCACTTAGCTATGCACGACGAGCAATGTTATGAGATCTCCAACGTGCTTTATTAGAAGAATATTTAGCTAAGCAATCAAACCATTTCCTTCTGTTAGATAAGCGCTTGATGAAAGAGCAAATTAAATGAAGAAACTTCTGCAATATAATTGATTATGTGGTACGTCCGCTCCGCAGCGTCCATATTGGTAGATTTGTGCTTACAGTGTAACACGAGATTCTTCTTCAGCAGTAATAAACGCACTAACTTTCCTCGGTCATCACAGCTCTTCAGTAGACGCGACCTAGCTACACGGCGTGATAAGGCAATAGCGCTTGAGTTATGGCTGAAATTTCCTCCTTTTTTATTAATTTTTTCAGTGGTTAAACAGTTGTTGCCATGACAAAATTGTTGAAGTTGTTGATGTATTGTTACCACCATTAGCGGGTATTTTCAGAAGCTCATCAATATAACCTCATGCAGTGCCACCCCCCGATTGACAGTGCAATTACAATCAGGAAGCGTGCTACAGACTATCTTACGGACGGGTTTCGGTGGCGCCATGCTGGGCGGTTTACCTTGCCGTGTTTTATCTTGAACAACTAAGCGAACAGTGTTACGGTGGGCTTATACACATGAAAACTGTTGGGTTCGTGCACTCGGCGTTTCCTGACTTAATCATTTCGCGTCATCACTTAATCATTTCGCGTTCACCATACCATCGACGACGAATTTGCCACCATCTTCTTTCGTCTACATTTTCTATTGTTCGAAGGTTGATAATGAGCGTTATTTTTATTGTACTAACGATCCTGTCGAACAGCTGGCCGAGCACATTTTCCACCACAAGGTCCAGTGAAAAATAAATGGGCCTGTTTTGTCCTTCCTGTTTCAGGCAGAGTGCACCTCTTGCATTCAGCGCCATACAATAACTCTCAATACTTAGCTGTGCGAAAATGTTTCTCAAAATCTTTTTAATATAGGCACTGTTGAATTTTGAGAGAGAAATTGACAACGACCCGTTTGTAGCACGAAGCCACACGGACCTTCCGCCACCTTGCGGAAAGTCCTTGATGGTAACCCATCCAGCACCTTGCAGGGTTCCACAGAACTCATTTGCAACTTTGATTTTCTTGGCGCTCAGGCTTTCCGTCTTTTCAAAAACTCACTCACAATGTCGCACGACTACACTTCACCACAATTCTGATTTCTAGAACCTCAGTTTCTGTATAGTTTGAGAGATAAATGTCTACGCAACGCACCATGTAGACTGACTTCCTTTTCACGACGGAGCTGTTAAGCTCTTCGTTATGCAGTGTGGTGTCAACATAAAACTATCATCATCATGAGCGGCCTCTACCTTGAAGCGCGCTCTCTTCGTCTTCTGCTCGTGCCCCGAAAACGTGCGCCCGGATGATTAGCTAGGCGGTCGACCTATCTAAGTAAGCCAATACATGCTAAACAACGCTAAGCAATATCATGCTTAGGCAGAGCTAATTGAGCCATTTCTTGCTATGAACATTCTTATAATTAAGACTATGCTAATTAAGACCTGCCAATAAAGCCGTGTCATGCTAAGGACAACTAAATCAGGTCATGCTAATTAAACCATACTAATAAGACGAAGGTAATTGATACCTTGTTAATGAATACCTTACTGATTTAGACTAAATTATTTATTGCCATCATAATTGAGACCTAGCTCACGCGATTTTCACTCCGAAGCAAACTGATTTGATGCTGACCCACGTAAAAAAAATGGTTGATCCCTCCGTCATAGGAATCGGAATAACACGAAAGTAAAGCGTGCCCTTACAGAAGTAACTGAATGTTTACTGTACATTGATATAAGAGAGTTTGCACAATGTATATTGATGTCTGGCATCTATAGCACCGTTTAACGTGGATGCACCCACTTTCATGATTGGTTGTACATCTCCATCCCGACGACTAGCGTCCATGTTAAATGATTAAACGAACCCTTGTGGTAGCTGTAGTAAACGGTGAAAGCGTAATCAGAGAACGAGGTGTGATAGCCAAAAGAGCGTCGCATATTGGACGCAGAACTTGGTCGCCATCCCGCGGCACGTTAAAATGTGATTGAACACCACGTCCGAACTAGAGGGAAATGCAAAGTGCGTCGTGCTGCCCCGGTAGTCCGGCCGCGATTTTTCTCGGGGCGAGCGCGTGAGTGGGGAACGCGGTGTTACAGCCAGGCGAGACAGGCGTGCGTCGCAGAGCAATTTTTGGTTTAGATTAGCGTGGTGCTATGAGCGATGCCGACGCTTTTACGACGCTTGGGCTAAGATTAGGATGGCCACCTCGCGGTGTGTGAAGGCATTGACGAAATTGAGCTTCTATTGAAAACGTGCCGAATGGGACGGACGTGTAATCGCGGAGGCCACAGTAATGACGAATTACTTTACTTTACCGCTCCCAGAGGGCAACACCACCCCGCCGACCGGCAGAGTGGTAGACATAAAAGGCGCGTTTCTAAAGCCTCTAGAGTCTATGGCCGTGGCGCAGTGGATAGCGTGCCCGGCATCAGTTGTGGGCCGAGCAGGCGTGGGTTCGATGCCCGTTGATAGAAATTTTTTCTTTGCCATCTCATTGTCTAAATTTTTCGACGTCATTTCCGTGACGGAAATACGTCACTGAAGTCTTCGCGGACCCCGGCATGAAACACCTTCGTGTTAAAAGCTGGAAGGAGCTAGGTGATGAAAAGATCCGCTGATGGCTTCAACCTTGCACTCCTGGTGCATGCGGACCACATTTTTAATTTTTTTATGAGCAGGTATGCGTATCAGCCTTGAGCAACTATTATGGTGTGTCATCGAGCTGAACAACTCCCATAGCAAATACTTTCGCTGGACAATGAATGTTGCCTTTGTGATCTGAAGAGCCTGGCGCGAATTCTTTCCCAATTCCTCTCATGTCTCCCACTCTTCGTGTTCGCTTGTACCGATATCAGTCAAGCTTCATTATTGCACATTGATACAAAGAACAATGAAGGAAATATAACGCCCATTCGAGCGTTCCACCAAATAATAGAGCTTTAGATAAATTTTGTGTTACCCCCTTGCGTTACACTCGCCTAAACGACAACCGCTGGGAGTCTTTTGACCTATTTACGTTACAGCGCAAGCTCCTGACGGGGCCTTTTTTCAATGGAGGCTTTAATGTCAAAAGCGCACAGAAATAATTTCTGTTATTTTGACTTGCAGATGCATTGACAAGTTTCCGAAGCCAAAAAAAATAGTCTGCCATTAAGTACAAAGAAACAAGCACTAACGCAGGAAAATGGACAAAAAAGAACTGCAGCAGAGTGCGAGTTAAGATACTGAAAAAGCGAGCAAAGCGTTTTTTCGGGCTCATCCACACCTGGAAGCTTTCTAGCGTAGAATCTACAGCAATGACACGAAGACTGTACCTTTGATGTCCCTGTGTTTCGGCTGTGAATTTGGTGCCAAAAAGCTGAAAGCTGTGAAAAATCGAGCAGGTGTAATTGTGTCGGAGGCAATCGCTCCTGTTAGGCATAACCAACATTTCTAAACTATGCCGATGCTTTCATAAAGGGTGGGCAGTGCTGCTCTACTACAGTGGATGTGTTAATTGTAACTAACGGTCACACATTTATAAAACCGTTGTTTTTAGGTAATCAACGAGCACCGCAATGCCTTTTCAAATGATAAAGTTATCGTACTATTGTCGTGCTATACTGCACCGCTGACTCAAGAATATCGTTCCGAGAAGTGTTTTTGACTAAGTAGGGATTAAATGAGCTTATCGCCCAAAAAGCGCTGATTTGTTTCCCTTTAATATTCACGGCTGAGTTGGAAACTAGACAGCAAAAATATAAGGAGGAGAGTGGCGGGAGGAGGGGGGGGTCATGGTGATGTGCCTCTGTCGACGTGCGTCATAGCCTGGCCACTTTCTCTCCTTGTTTAAATGTTCTTTGACCGTATTGGCCACCGTTTCTGCTGGAGACATGGACGCACCAGCCGGTGGCAGCACCCGGTGAGCGGCTGTGGTATCGAAAACGAGGTGGCACATGGCCTCCAAGATCGTCTGCTGGAGCACTATTCGTGAAATTAGCCTATATACATCGCGCCCGTTCGCTGCGTAGTTGGTCCATGTTGCATCGCCGCATGGAGTGGCATTCCCAAAGAAAGAGCGAGATATTTTTGGTTGCTTTAAGCACAAAAATTAGAATTCCCTGCTGTACTGCGTAGCAATTTGTTGTCTTCGGCGTCATTGAAGACACGAGACGCAGTCAAAAGAAAATAATTTACTGTAGACACAAACGATTCTTACATGCCACACAGGCAACGCTATCCCACACAGGCGAACATCACTACAGTTCTTGTTCACATTCAACTGTGGCTCACACCAACTGTGGGGTATTGGCCAAGAATTTAGCGGTGTTATTTAATGTTATAGTAGCTTAGAATAAGGGACATTACATAATAGTAACATTACAAATTTTATATGAAATGTTGGTGCTCGATCAAATGTATATAAAAATAGCCAAAGCTTTTTTTGTATTAGTAATAGATAATAAAATAACCTCCCACATCAAGGTCGTCTTCCTCCACTGGCCCATACCAAAAACCGCGCTTCTTATGGAGGTGCTAGCGATGTGGCAGCATTCCGCCATTCTGAAATTCGTACTCGTTAAGGCAATCTCGACAATTTTGGTGAACTGATTTTGTATGCACATGCTCGGCCATCCTCTTATTGAACTACTTACTAAACGAAACACAATAGGAACAAGAGAAACAAAAAACAAACAAAAGCACAAGCAAATGACTATACCCAAACACGGACGCCCAATATTTATCACAACACGCAGAAATTCGCCAGTCCTTAGTGTTAAACTCTCAATAAAAAGAAGTCATATTTTTCGGCCATCTTTACTGGCTTGACGTTACGGAAAGCCACAACAAGAAGTGGAGAAAAAGAAAAAAAATTAAGGCTGCTTCGCAGGACGAGGACATCATCATCATCATCATCAACTAGTGGTGCCGAGCCTGAAGGAAGTACGGAGCTGGGCAGCCTTCTTTGTTTCTCTTTGGTCTTCTCTTTCTTTTCACCTCTTTTTCTTTCTTGTTCTATTTTCCAGTATTTACTGTGTGTTTTTCTCTTTATTTCTGTTTATTTCTATTTTTCTTGGTATTTTTTCATTTCTTTCTCTCTTTTTGTATTTCTCGCTTGCTTCCTCTGTTTCAGTTTCTATACGTGGTTTTGCCTGCGCTCGAAGAACAAGAGGAGGAAGACTTCGCTTTGGCGCGAGCGCGCTCTAAATATGCTACAGGTGTCTGCGCTATGTGTGGCTTTGCCTGCGTTAATATGATCACCAAGGCGCACAAACAACAAGAGGAAGAAGACTTCTTTTTGGCGCGAGCGTGCGCTCAATAATATGCCACAGTTGGCTATGTTTTACGTGATTTTGCCTGCGTTAATTTCATATCAAGACATCGGAGAAGAGGAAGTAAACCTCTCTTTGATGCGAGCGCGCGCTCAAATGGCTATGCTTTGCCGGCGTTACGCCAAGCTACAACGACAGCATAAGATCATAGCCTACGACAGCCCGGTCTCCTAAAGTGCTCCGCACTTTAAAAAAACATGGTTGATCCCTCTGTCATAGGAATCGGTATAACACGAAAGTAAAACGTGTCTTCACAGACGTAGTTGAGCGTTTGTTGTGCATTGTTTCGCCCCGACAAGTTGTAATGTCACGCGAAGAACGGCAAGCAGCTCGAAACTTCCAACGCGTTGCTCAAGCAGAAAGGGCGCACGGAACGAACATACACAAGATGAGCGCGAACAAACAACTGTCACAGCTCGACAGTTAAAGCGCGCTGGTCAAATACAAAGGAGGACGCACGAAACGAACGCACAAGTATACACACGATGAGCGCGAACTGTCACAGTTGTAGCTTATTCGTTTGTGAGCATCACGCTCCTTTCGCAAAAGCGGCCGCTTGAGTGAGCGAAATGACCTTCGTGCTCTCTGTAACTTGAACGCAAACTTGCGGTGAGAGCGCAAGACGTACAAGATCAGCGCGCGCGCAGGAGCGACCACGCCCTGTACAGACACACGCTCATCACAACGCGCGCGGGGGGGGGGGGGGCGACGACATTTAAAGCGCGCTCTTCGAGCCCCTCGCGCCATCTCGCTAGTGATAACGAAAACACGCTGATGTACCCTGATCTCCGAGTACCGCCGCTGGCAAGTGGTGTATATAAATAGCACGCCGTTAGCATGGCGAAGAACATGCCGTTTGTGGCGGAGTCGTTTCGCGCAGCGTGCTGGGGATCGAGAGGTCGCGAGTTCGATTCCAGGTGACGGAACTTTTTCTTCTAGTTTTTTCTTTGCCATATGTTAGTCTTTATATTTTATAACGTCATATCCGTGACGGAAATGCGTCAGCAGAGCCGTGGTGGACCCCGGCATAAAACACTTTCGTGTTAAAAAGATTGTTTCACGCCACACGAGAACTTCCAACATTGGAATTGGAATCGGAGGGCATAGGAAGGACTACTGGAAGATCACAAAACAGTCTCGTAGAGGCTCAGCGGTGAGGGCGTATTTCGGGAGTTAAGTTGCGGTAGAAGCTCCCTAGTCGAAACAATCTTTTCACATCATAACTTTTTCTGACTTTGCGAACATACAAGTCGCACTCGTGTTCTGTTGCGTTGGTTCCTCCGTCGTCTTGTCAAAGGCAAACTCGAAGGTTCAACGCTTTCTTTATCAAAGCCACACTTTCTGAGACGCTGACGGAGCTTTGGGTTTCTGAACGTCGGTAACACTAGAGACTTGAGTCTGTCAAACACAAGTGAGCATTTGTTAAGGCCAACGTGATTCGTTCGAACTGTCCTACTTCTTCTGGCTTAATGACCGTTGTGTTGTGCTGTGCTTGGCTTCCTTTGCTAAGATTTCCAACTGATCGTCAATATTTGACAATGGATATTTCTCTTTGAAAGCTTGCGGATTTAGCCTAAGGGGGTCTGCAAGCCGTTTGTAATCGTTCTTCTTGTCCACAAGTACTTGACTTCCCTACTCTGAAGTGGTCACAGTGTCATTGTTAACTGTTGAGCACAGGGGTTCTGCCATTTCTGCCTGTTGCATGTCAAGAAGTCTGTCATGTCCACAGTGTCCTGAAGCTCGGTCATGGACTGATCGGTGGATGTAGTGATGTAGTATGACGTCTGTATAACAGGAGTATATATGTAATGTTTTTTGCTTTGTTATACAATTAGAGAGTTAGCACTGCAACGAAAATTGACGCTGCGCCGACATTATGCCTGCATAGGGTCTTTTTCCAAAACAGTTTCAAGACGTGGCGTGGCTCTGTTGTAGAATACTCGACTGCCACGCAGAATGCTTGGGTTCGATTCCTGCTGGGATCCTGATTTTTAGGAGCTTGCTGCTTATGCTTGGGACTTGCCCATCTTGGCTCATCGAACGCTCGCGCGAAAGAGAAGTCTACTTCCTCTTGTTCTTCGAGCGCCTTGATGCTGAGATTAACGCAGGCAAAACCACATATACCATAGCCAACTGTAGCATGAGGCGCTCGCTCCACTCCGCCGCGTGCTATAGTTTGATAGGAGATCACTAGAGGGCCACACCTGCGTGCTTCCTCTCTCTTTCGACAATCGTCAGTCAGTGCGCTTCGGTGCTATATTCGGATACAACTTTAGAAGTCAGCGGCATTTCCTCCTCAAAGGCGGATCAACACAAGCCTGTACCAATGGGCTCGCACTCGGGAATGACGTCATGAGTGGGACGGCTGGTGGCTCGGCCTTCAGAGAACATCGGCGCGTGTATGAGCGGGACTATTTCTTTAGTCGCGGAGGTGATCGGCTGCCGTGCTTTGGTTGTCTGGGCGGGGCCTCTCCTAACTTCTTAAGTTGTATAATAACATGAACTATAATAACATGAAAGAAGAAGACAAGGCGGCGAAGCGGAGAACTCGCAAGGCAGCAGCATTGCGGGCTCGCCGCCAAGACCTAGCGGTGAGAGCTCGCTTGGCCGCAGAGACACGTCAACGTCGTGCGGACCCCGAGATACAAGCCCGCGAAGCCGATGCAGAGCGGAAGCGGCTGCAAGAGAACCTCGAAGAGGTACGGGCGCGGGATGCAGGGGCCAAGCGCCGAAGGCGGTCACTGCCTGAAGTTGGTGGCGCCGACGCGCGCTTCAAGAGCAATTTTCTCGACCACACGATCGGCCACAGCTGCAAGGTCTGCGACCGCTTGTGATTCGACAACAACCTGACCACAATCGCTAAAATAACGTGTCACGTCTTTATATGACAGTAGAGGAATTGTATGGAGCTTTCATGGTTTACCCGATTATTTCTGAGCAAGCTCCTTTAACATCATACACTTCGTGGATATGGTGGGAATTTTTTCTTCTCTCGATTCTGATCTTTGTGCGCACACACCCATTGCTACATTTTACGATATAGCATGCATGCATGCACGAAATAAGCGCAGTTGCATCTGGTATTTTCTCAGAGTGGGTGGTGAATTATAGCTATACTTCTCCTCTGGAAGAACTAGCTATGTGATTTGCTTTATAGTGCTTCAGAAGGAAGGGAGAAAAGAGGGGGGTGTGGGGGGTCCGCTTTATTTTGCTATATTGTTTAGAGAGACCCGCCACGATGTTCCAATGCTTATGGTGCTCGACTGCTCACCCGCAGGTCGCGGGATCGAATCCCAGCAGCGGCAGGTGCATTTTCGATGGAGGTGAAAATTCTTAAGGCCCGTATACTTAAAGGTGCATGTTAAAGAACCCCAGGTGGTCGAAACTTCCGGAGGCGTGTACTACGGCGCCTCTCATAATCATATCGTGGCTTTGGGACGTTACAGTTACCCCCCCCCCCTACAGTTATTAGTGTATAATTTTCAAAGTGTTTGCTTTAATATTATTATATATTTTTGAAATGTTTGCTTAAACACCCCATTCCGCTTTTGACATATGGGTGTAGTTTTCACATTAGACCCTTGAAGATTGATGCATAAAGGGTGTAAGTTCGTGATGTTTGCCCTAGAAAGGGTTGTAATCCTGCTTGTTACGCCCTTTCCGTGGGGTGTACGAGTGTGAGTTATAGGCACTAATATCACCCATATGGATGTAATTGGTTTACAGTGCACTGTTAACGAGAAATTTGAGCGCAGCTGTCCAGATTCTTGACATTGCGATATATAAAGCAAATAATTTGAGAAACATATGCATATGTGTTTTCTGTTTCTGCGGTGTGAACGGCAGTGTGCTCTGTGCAGTACTGCTTAGCTGCTCCGGCTGTGCGAATCTGTTGGTTCTAGCGCGAGCGTTGTTAAGCCTCCACAATAGCACTTTCTTTATCAGCTGTGGTAGCGCAAGCTCTTTCACCGGTTGTGTCGCTCAATATTGCAAAATACCTTGCTGGGTCTATTTTTGTGATAAAAAGAAACGATCTGAGTAGCGTGGCTGGCACGGATCATGTGCTGTGCGATACGCTCCATTGATGCGTAGGCACGTTTCCCAGAAGTCGCCTGGTAGGCAGGTGACCGCCCGTACACAATTTTGCTTCCAATTATGGCATTGACGAATACGTTCACCTCATATCTTACCGATTAAGGCATCGAAGGACGGCGCACAGCTCTTGCGCCACATCGTAGCCACCACAGATAGACCATGGCTCATGCAGCACTCTGTTTCTTCGCTCGATAATATGATCCCCCGCTTTCCTTCTCATGACGGCGCTGTATCTTTCTCAGTTTCCACCCCATGGTGTCTTCACTATCACTCTCGACACAGTCATTCACCAGTACTAGTTGACAATTCTGTAGCATGGCACTACAGTACCGGTTGTACAGTAGGCATGAACGAACACTACAGTTCACGGTGTACCGGTTATAGCTGCGTACTTTAACGTCCTCGCTGCGCACAAATATGGCTTGCACATGGTTCGACCTGTATTACATTTTATCCATTTCATCAGCGTGATGTTCAACACTGCTATACACAAACCTATGCGTTCTTCTCGTAACACTAATTGATAGCGTTAGTATGTCCTCACACTTGTCAGCGCTAGCGCTTTATCGGCTGCGCACAAATATGGCTTGCACATGGTTCGACCTGTATTACATTTTATCCATTTCATCGGCGTGATGTTCAACACTGCTATACACAAACCTATGCGTTCTTCTCGTAACACTTATTGATAGCGTTAGTATGTCCTCACACTTGTCAGCGCTAGCGCTTTATCGGGTTAACGTGCCATAAACGCGAGCGGCTGCCTAGGTGATGTCATCTAGTGGTGTACAGATCACCGAGTTAAGAAAAAAAAAATATTGCTGCACTGATCAAGTCAGATAGTTTACTAGAAGAAAGCAGAGAGGTCAGCCTAAGCTAGTGCGATGTATCTCATTCCTGCCGTAAATTTTGGGCAGCGGCGTAGTTCCGAATATGTTGACCTTTTAAACTTTTTTTCGCCAACTACATTTGACGAAATAAAGCAAGCTGGTCTGTAATTGTACTTGGACCGAACTTCACAAGATATTCATCAGATCGCGTGGAAACCAGGTATTACGAAAATGATTTTGCTTATTCTAGAATATCGTACACGCCAAAACTCTATTAGTTAAATCGGTTTTTTTTACGGTCGGCATGCAGCTATATTATTTCGAGACTTGTATAAGCCGCAAGCGTCAGGATCAAGTTTCACGCGGAGAATTGAGGCATGTCACATATCAGTTCGTGCTAAGCCCGCACCATGTTTCATCACCGCTGCTGGAGGCCACTCCTAGGCCTGGGCCGGTCGTGGGAGCCACGACTGGCGGAACTGTAAATGGGAGCAGGCCCGGCTTACGGGGCCCTGGAAGAGGGGCTCCATTCATAATAACTACGAACATGCATGCATTAACTGAAATTTAGGTTGTTCGTGGCAGGGGCGTAGCCAAGGGGGGGGGGGGTTAGGGGGGTTCAACCCCCCACCCGAAATTTTTCAGTTTTGCTTGCGTATATACACGCACACATACAAACGCACTCCACGCACGAACATACATAAAGTATGGTTGAACCCCCCCCCCCCCCCGAAAAATATTTCTGGCTACGCCCCTGGTTCGTGGTTAGCAAACGCGTCGTTGTGCATAGTCGACGCGGCACGTGAGCCTAGCTGCGGAGAGATTCCTACTCCAGCGACACGAGTCCTAGTGATATAGGTTATGTGGCCTACTGCACACAGCGAAGGCAAGCGCTACAGTGTCCCCGTCGTCGCGCGTGGTCGGTACGGCACGCTCACCTGTACAGACGAGATTCGCTGCTTGGGAGACACGATCGAGCGCGATCTGTTAAAGGAAGCGCCCCGCCTTCTGTAACGCTATTAGGTTTCCCCAGAAAACGCGTCGTTGTGCATAGTCGACACAGCACGCACATCTACGGAGATATTCCGTACTTCGGAGTCACGAGTCAAATGCATCGCAATGCGGCGCACACGGTGTCCGGATTTTTGCGACGCCATTCAGTTTCCCCGGTAAAGGCATCGTTGCGATTAGATTGACTACTTCCGCCCCGCCACGGTGGTCTAGTGGTTATGGTGCTCGACTGCTGACCCGAAGATCGCGGGATCGAATCCCGGCCGCGGCGGCTGAATTTTCGGTGGAGGCGAAAATGTTTGAGGCCCGTGTACTTAGATTTAGGTGCACGTTAAAGAACACCAGATGGTCGAAATTTCCGAAGCCCTCCACTACGGCGTCTCTCATAATCATATCGTGGTTTTGGGACGTTAAACCCCAGATATTATTAGATTGCCTACTTCTGAGACACGACCGAGTCCGAGCGCTTGAATTCCCTACTTCAGAGACCGATTGAGTCCTATCTGTTAATTGCATGACGGTGCATACAGCGAAAGAAAGGGCCCCGACTTCTGCAACACGCACGTGCCGTTAAATAAAACGGCCGATGTCAACGGACCGCAGAGGTATTTGCGAAAGCCGCGGCGGATTACACAGAAACGTTACGGGAAAGCTGCACTAAAGGGGCAAATTTAGCCGCCAGATTTGGCGGCAGTCTGGCAGCACTCACTCCCGAGTCGTGCAAGACTTAGGCAGCGCCAAAGGGAACCCTGCCTTGAAAACAGCGCGAATTCAGAAACATTGCATCGCAAGTTCGCAAGCATCGCCCCTTCCTCCCACCCCCCATTTTAACAAGAACAGTCGCGAGCAAACGGCGCAGCGTATTACGCTCGACACGTATACTGAGATTAGCGACGTCGGTGGTTGGATTTCGAAGGCTAGAACAAGCAACACGCTCATAGAATGGCAGACGGCAAAATATTGCGCACCCAACAGATCAGCCGTTTACGATAAGGCGGCGGTGTGTTGGCTACGATTCTTTGTGGTCGCGCTCAGAATACGGTACACATCGACAACAAAGGCACAGATAACACTGCACATTAAGAGCGCCGCCGCTGGTATCACTGTACTTGAGGGGCACGCAAGCAAGATAGATTACATTTTCTAGATTCCTTAGGCCCGAACCTCGCCGTCGACGCTCCATGCACCATAGGTGCTGCGCCGGCGCGAAAAGACAATGAAACGCCATGCGCAGAGACACTGAAAACGCCACGCGCGGCGCAAGAACCAAAAAAAAGAAGAAAACAAAAACAAGGCGTGCGCGGCGTTCGGCGCGCGTTGTGCAAAAAAAAAAAAAAAAAGGCGTGCGGCGCAAATGAGCAGTTTCAGAACGTATAGTCGTTTGCGTCCCCTTTCTAAGAAGCTTCGCTCATCGGTTGTATTCGTACACAGAACTACTGCTGATTTCTGTTTCGGAATTTTGCGTGTAGCTATTAAGTGGATGATAGACCACGTTTAGATCTTGACGTGCCGAAGACAGTTTCGGTTTCAGGGAGCATACGCGCTTGTAGCGGTTGCCGAGCATCTTAAGATCTAGTTGAACGAAGTGAGATGTGGATGTTCGCATTTATTGTATTTCACGAGTTTTTACAAATAAAAGAAATGATTGAGCTGTAAAGAACTCTCCTTTTGTTTATTTGTCTTTTTTATTTCTTATTTAGTCAATTTTAAATGGGGTGAAGCGCGGGAACTGGTTGACTTGTGTTCGTACCGCTTGCCTCCGCTCACCCTTACCACTTGCTCAGCGATATCACAAGTTGGATCGCGCTCGGTTATTTCGCTCGGTTCATCTACCAAGTGTGAATACGGGAAATAAGACATTTGATATGGCGTGCAGCGAACGGAAGCCGCAGGGAGCCGCTTCCAGGACGCCAACCGAGTATTAGACGAAGATGGTTAAATCGGGGCATCACATGTTTTGCACGGGTCTGTGGTGTGTTAACCTGGGGATATCCAGTTCCGCGAAGGTTTTTCAGGTTTTGGGGTCCATTATTTGAGCAGGTATTCATTCTGCATGAGTACATGAGTGAATCCAGTTATCTGCAAGCCTGAATGGTCTAAGATAAGCGCAGTGTCGCTAGACTGCTTTTTTATGACGACAGCCTACCTATTGCAGGCGAAATACGTTTAATGAAAGGCTTTAATGCGTGTTGGTTCGGCGACACAGTTTGTTCATCTTTTACTTTTGCCATGTAGTTCAAATGACATGAAGCAATTATAGGCTCCTTCCAGTTCATGGAATTGCATGTAGCCAGTTTGAAACTTTGTGGGCCTTTGCTTCTAATACTGTCACTGAAATACTTGTAATGGACTCACTGATGCTTTGAGAAATCGTTTAACAGGGATTGTCGCTGGGACCAACGTTTCGACAAGCGGTCTTTTCTTCTTCAAGGCAATGCTGCTGCCCTGACGAGTCAACTTGTCGAAACATTCCCTCCAGCGGCATTACCTGTTAAACAATTTCTCATCGATTGAAGACTCCTTCTTCCCCTGAACTGTCTTGTTCGGCAGTAAGTTCTGTGAGAAAAATACGTTCGCTGTCATAACAGACGTGGTTGAGTTAAGTACAACGGGGCCTGCTCGTGATTGCTAATAATTTTCGCATTGGTTTGGATATTCTGGGCTCAATGTGTGCTCATTATGTGCATATATCAGCTTTGAATTAAAGCTGCTTTTGCAGACTGACACTTTCACACTACGTGCATGTCTCTGTTTTTTAGTACGAAACATGTGATTAAAAAGTGATTAAAATTTTACCTGTCTTGATCTAGTTTTGTGTTATTGAGAAACCGATCAGCTTTATTTTGTCCACTTCACAACGCATGAACAATGCTAAAAAGATAGTTAACTAAATTTAACGAAAAACCCCGCCACGGTGGTTCAGTGGTTATGGCGCTCGACTGCTGACCCGAAGGTCGCGGGATCGAATCCCGGCCGCGGCGGCTGCATTTTCAATGGAGGCGAAAATGTTTGAGGCCCGTGTACTTAGATTTAGGTGCACGTTAAAGAACCCCAGGTGGTCGAAATTTCCGGAGCCCTCCACTACGGCGTCTCTCATAATCATATCGTGGTTTTGGGACGTTAAACCCCAGATATTATTATTAATTTAACGAATGGCCGCGTCGCCCGAGCGGCCAGTGGCTCTGCAACATAGCACGAACACATTCCGCATGAATGCGAAGTGGGAAAGGAGGGCTTCCTCGATGACCCTCCTGCTCTCGGTTTCGCGCCCTTTCCATCTATTTGCTGACCTCACCAGTAAGGTCATGAAAGAAATGTGTTGTTTGTGAATTATTTCTAGCAGATACCCGGCAGCCGCCAGTGGTGGAAGCGGCGCTGCCGCAGCGTATCAGCATGCGAGAGTGCGTCCCATAGGAAGTATAGGGAGTTTCTGCCGCCTGCTAAAGTCGCGATGTGCTTTTCTTAATTGTTGGCGTTTCGCGTCACAAAACCACGATGGGATTTTGAGGGACGCCGTAGTAGAGGGCTCCGGAAATTTGGACCACCCGGGGTTCTTTAACGTGCACCTGATGTGGACGGGCTTCGAGCATTCTCACCTCCATCGAAAATGCGGCTGCCGTGGCTGGGATTCGATCCCGCGACCTTCGGGCTAGCAGTATAGATCACCATAACCAATAGAACACTGTGGCTGGTGTGCAATCGCGATATTGAAATGGCAGCGCAGTGTCATCACTAGAGGCCGGATTTTTAGGCACTAAAAAAGTGCGTTTTAGGCGCCAAAAATAGGCAGGCAAAACACCGTTTTAGGCCTCCAAAATCGTAAATATAGGCACAATAAATTTTTACATAAATTCATATAATTTCAAACAAAGATGCGCCCGACCTGTATATACGATAGGAAAGCCAGAGATAATGTTGTTTACGATGGCACAAAGGCGCCAACGGTTCAGCATAGCCATGCAATTGTCCCTTTACCCGCACGGCTCGCAGAACACGGTCTCTCCTTTTATTGCCTAGCATGGTGAGTCAAGTGCCCACCGCCGAATCAACGCACTCCTGGGTTTCTTTCTTTTCGGCGTGGCTGAGAAGCGTAGCACAGACGCAGATACCCAGACCGCTAAAAGACCAGAAGGGAGGGATGCCTCGTAATGGCCGGGGCTAATTATTCGCGTAGGGTCAATTTCTCCCCTGGTGGTGAACACCACAAAGGGCCCCTCACCATGTTTGAGCATTTCGAGCTGACAAGTGTAATTCATGCACTGGGCGCTCACGATCACGTCTGCCAAGGTTTACAACACTACGCGCCGCGGAAAGATGTGAAATTTCAAAATGAACGCCGTTGCCCTTCTTCTCGTAGGCGCGCGCCCCATGATCGAAGGGCTGACGTACAAGAATGAGTGGTCCTGCGTCGTGCAGGAAGGGCTAACGTTCAACAATGAGTGGTCCTGTGCTCTTACGTCGCTCACCTACGTAGACATTGAAGCTCTGAGTCTCTGACGTCGCCAACAATAGCATATGACGCTGCGAGAAGTATTCGAGACATGTGTAATTTGTTTAATGTGTTGTTTGAAAGAATAACCGAAAGCTGAGAGAAATAATAAAACACAGAAATGGAATTTGCACGCGTTTTAACAGCAACGCTGTTAAGGCTAGCCGTAATGTGTGCGGCCTATCAGAAAACGGATATGTACCACGGCCTATCAGAAAACTATCATCATCGTAAAGGGGTATGTGCCACAGAAATTGGGTAAGTCCCACTACTCCCCACCGGTCAACTAAAGATGAAGAAGGCAGCATTTAGCCCAACAAATGGCTGACGAGCGATGGCGGTGAGCCGAAGAGCCCGAGTACGTACAACCAGAGAATACTAGGGAAAGGGAAAGGCAACGGCGCCTTCGAGAAGGCCCCGAAGCGATGGAAGGCCTACGTCAACGACGACGTGCCCGTAGATCTATGAGGTACGAACGCTTCGTTTCAGCGCGAGGTTCTGTCTCGGGAGTTTCGACATTCGTGTCGTGTCTGTGACTGTCTGGTTTAACTCGAACCTTTCTGAGTATCAACGTATAAATAACCTGCATCACCTAGCTAAGGCCTAGAAACAACCTAGAAGCGACCAGATGTGTCTTCAGAATCGTCCAGTTTTGCTGTTTCGAGTTTTGCGTGGCTTAATGCAACCTTCGCCAATTTTTTGTTTTCTTTTTCTTTTTTACTTCTAATCGCAGCAAGATGCGAGATTAATCTGCCTGCATTCGTGCGACGCATGCGTTCGTGTTCTCGCCATTCCCGCGCCGTGCCGATGCCAGCCCCGACAACGCTTGGCGCCTTTTTGGTGCATCGTCCCTGACAACAGTTCTGGCTGTGCGACGCGGTGTATCGCGGTAACGATAGATGATCCGTGCCAGCCTCTCCAAACGGGAGCGCACCGAGGGGTCCATCCCACAGAAAGGAACGCCGAAACGACACAACAGCGATTGCGTTCACGAGCTCGCCCTGGCACGTCATGCGCACGTCACCTTGCGTGCGCATGACATGTTGATACGTCTGCGTCATGTGATCCTACGGTTCCGATACTGAAGAAGGCAGGGAAGGGACTTGGCTTGCGAAGGCTACCCGGGGCTAGTGGCAATGGTTTCAAGATCGCCTTCTCGCATCACAGTTTCTCGGCTCATAACGAACCAATTTGAAACATTCTTGTGGTAAAACGCTCTTCATCGGGCACGGAACAACTCCCGGTGTCTAACTACAATTGCTTATGTCACCTCGTGAGCTGCTTTTTCAGAAGTAAATTACAAAAAAAAAAAACAAGAACCACGTGCGCATCACATTTTTATTTATTAGATGCGTAGCAGCTCTTTGACTAGCCTGTGTAACGCTGTCCGTCCGCACAAACGCGAGGCAACGCGCTTCCCTCGGCGCAGTTGTTGGAGCGGTGCCAAGTAGGTCACGCCGCAGCTGGGCGTTGACGTCACGCACCCCTCGCACGCTTCCCTCGCAGGTGCGCGCGTACGCAACGCCACCTAGACAAACTTGCGTACGTCACTCTCCCCTCAGCCGCCGGAGCGCCGCAGCTGCCGGCTCCGACTCCCGTGTCCGCGTTTCAAACAAACGTTTACACCAGTAAACGCTACACCGAGTTTCGCTTCTCCAGCGCTCACCGCAGCACACGCGTTAGCGCCGTTCAACCCGTGACGCCACCCGTGCGCAACGCTGCTGCTCCGCATCCCATCAGCGTTCCCTTCGGGGAGATGGTCCAATTTTTTTATCTAAACCCTCCATTCCCCTGACGGCACCGCACGGTTTCGCATTCGTTCTCCATCTTTCCGCGGTGCACAGAGGGACCTCCTGTTCCCTGCCCACTGCCACGCCCAGGTCTTCAAGGCTGTTCTTGACTTTCTTGGGGACACTGGACTGGACAACCGGCTGTACAAGCCACCCGCCGCGTCCTGGGCAATGGACGCCACTCTCCTCTTCTTTCTGATTCCCATCTTTATTTGCCTCTCCCCATTGCCCTGCTGACGCTGAGACGGGCTTCCATTCAGGTTCACTGCTAGTAGCGGTTGTTTTTCCGGTAGTTGGTTGAACTACAGGGCTAGGTTGAACCCCACAGAGTTTTAAAAGGTCAATATTGCTCGGTAACATGAATAACGGTTTCAAACTGCACTCGAAAGCGAAATTTGAAGTTAAATAGTGCTCGTACAGGCACCGTTTTTGAAAATAGGCATTTATAGGCACTTATAGTGATTTAGGCACGAATCCCAAAAATAGGCATTTATAGGCACTATAAAAACACTATAAAACCCCTTCTTAACGTCTAATTCATGCTCATATATTAAAGTGGCACGACAGGAATGCAAGGAACAAAATACGCATTTGCCTAAAATCCGGTCTCTAGTTATCACACTTCGACGCTGCGCTTGAGCTCAACCATTTCAGAGATTCAAATTCTCTCGTGGTGTACGCTTACTTAATAAATTGAGTGTGGTCAGCTATCTTCCAAAAGTTATGCGCATATATTTGTGAAACTCTCGTGAAGGCTAACTCAGTTTTCATCCGCGTCGCGCTTTGTCGTTTTGCAGTTTGTTCATTCTAAGGGAATGGCAGCTTGTAAACAGTGTTTTGCTCCCCATGGCAGATTATAATATAGTTCCCATGAACTATAACGGCTTCACGATATACATTATCGCTGTATAAGTGGACGCGGAAGGCAAGCGAAAAACATTTGATCATTCCTTAGGACTGCTGACAAGGAGAAGAAGAGATAAAGGTCAAGTGAAAGGCAGGTATGTTAACCAGAAGACAAATATCCGGTTTGCTACCCCTCACGAGAGAAAGAGTAACGAGAGAGAGAAAAGTAAGAAAGGACCGCCTTAGAAATAATGTGATAAAAAGGATACAGATCTTTTCCAAATTCGGCCTTGTAGTAAATAGGCAGTATTCTTAGCTTTTACAGAAGCGAACTGACTAGCGCTACTTCAACTACACATGTTTGAGAAAAGCTCACAGAAAAGGTCACAGGTTCAGATGAACATCAATATGTCCTAACATATTAAGATGGTACCTTTAGCGTACTTTAGGGCGCCTGAGCATGCTATGCTGGCCAAGATGCAGTGCTCATATTTATCGCACTTGTAACCGACAAATGTCAATATAGGTTACACCTACACTCTAAGAAAAAAAAAAAGTATAGGTGACTCTTTTCGGAGAGTTTCGTGTTGCCGCGTACACGACTCTCTAAAGAATCACGTTGACTCTCTTGGTGGGTCAGAGTCGCTGCGCTCTAGGAGAGTTCCCTGACCCTCTAGGAAGAGTGGAAGGACTCTTATCCGAAGGATCACGTTACCACTTATGAGCGAGTCAGACGACTCTTGGCGGTAACACTCCTACGGGGGGTCAAGTGACCCACACCGAAGCGTCAAGCGACTCCACAACTATTTTAAGCTACTCATTTGACTCTTGCTCTACCTTTGCGCGACTACTGTTGAAAATAGTGGAGTATTCATTTTAAACAAGTCCAATAATGCTTGCCGTTCTGCCCAGCGACTGCAAAAAAAGAATAGTTCAATTTGAGCATTAGTTTTATAAAACTCGTCAAAACAACACACCTTTTCCAGCAAAGTAATATAGAAAGCGCGAAAAGATGGTGCTTTCCAATTAAGAAGTTAGGGTATTTCTTATTTACATGCGTGTATGAGTAAAGCCAACTAAAATGTGTGACTGATGTGCATAGTGTCATATGGTGCAAAATAAACTGCAGAAATCGGCATCATATTTTAATCTTTATTCTGTACGGTTAAGAATAAATCAAAAAGTGGTGACGGCTGGAGGCCACAGACTTGTGATTTGCTAGGCTGTCGATCCTGTTTAGCGTGAGCACCATAAAAACGGTATCTCAAAAGCAGAACGTTGATATTATGATGAGAAAATGAAATTGCAATAAAATTTTCCAAAATCTACGCAATAAGCAGTTCACACGCTTATAATGAAGGCTCACAACAAAACGACAAATGCAAACAGGCATGGTAAAGAACCAAGTTTTTTGCCGTTATCGTGTAAAACACAACTTGCAAATAGTAGCTTTTGTAACACGTCACTTGGCGACAAACTTGCAGCACAAGATCCTGTGAGTGTATTTTAAACAACAAACGAAATTGGTGTAAGCTTCTATCCGTGGGTGCCACTCACCCCTTTTCCTATGTCATCTTGTCCAACCAAAGGAAATGAAGGACTGACTGCCTCGTTCGGTTGACAGGGCGAACGCCGCTGTTGATTTTCCCATCACGAGCGCTGAGGCGCCAGACCAAGCGGCACCTTCGTTTCCCCGAGTGTGGCTGTCAACTGGAGTGAAGAGGCGGGAGAAGTGATCCGGGCTTCTTGGCAAAACCCGAATATACACTCCTCATTTGTATTTAAAACCACTCTTTTTTCAACACACCGTTACTGTACACACATCTGACACGAGGGTTTCTTTCGAAATAATTTCCCAACGAAAACAAATTTTCACGTAAAAGACAGCGGGAACCTCGTTTCGCAATAGGCACCGGCTATGCACGAATGAAATCACTTCTTTTCTGAGAAATCGCTTCAAAATTTGGTCTCAGAATAAGCGCGGCTCTGCGCTGGCATATTCCGGCAACCGAGCACATCCCCGGGCAGTCAGGGGCACGCCGTGAGCGGTTACTGACCGGATTTTTTACAAACGTAACCTGTCCTTTAATACTGAGCAAACACATTTGAGTACGAGCGCTCGAACGACACCCAGCGCTCGCGGACGCCGTCTACGTCGAGATCAGACATGTTATATGCTAGAATTAGCGCACATAGCTGCTGCAGTCACGTATACACTCACTCGATTCTGTTCTAACGCCGAACGTCATCGCAGTGCAGACAAACCACGAAAACAGCAAACATAAACGAAGGAAAAGAGTGCATGGCGCGGTGGCCGCAACAACGTGTCCCTTCGAAAGTCTCGCGGCGTGTCCAACTTAAGTGACTAACGCGTATGTGATGGAAGCATCGTAATACATCTGCACCTCAAACAACCGTCTTTAAGCCAACAAAAACCATTATATATAGTGCGTCTAAACCTGGGTTCAGACTACAGTCGCATCTGTCACAAGTGTCGTATCGCGTAACAGGTGCATCGTCTGTTTGCGTTGCTAATGACCCAGCATGTTCACATTGAGCTTTTTAGGCAAGGTACGTTTTTTACGACGCGCCAGTCACCGTTCTGAATGTGCGTTGCATACTTGCTACATTTGTTGCAGCCTAGCAAGGTTCACGTGTTTGGGCATTGTTGGGCTGGCTGGGCAAAGGGGATACGTGACATGCGCTCTCGTTAACGCATGTCACGTCTGCCCTCTAGTCCGGCCGAGTTGTGGCTAGGGCGGCCAGTTTGGCTTCTATGAACGCCTGTTCTGACTTCATGAAGCAACTTGAAACATCGCTGTACGAGTACAAGAAAAAATAAATGCTAAATCGAGCGACAACCAATAAATGCTACAAAGGTTTCCTGCTAAGTTGTGCCGGCGTCTTCAGCAACCAATACGCGCGCCGCGGCAGACACTATATGCTGCAGCAAGAATTTGGCTTGAAGGTTTTGCAGCTCGTGCATTGTCAACAATCGTTCAGCTGTAAAATTCCAACCTCTCTCCAAATTCCAGCCAGGCGTCACTGTGCAGCCGCTTGTCGCGGTACGGTTTCATACGCTAGTCGTACAGTTCGGGCCTCTGCCGCAGTTCTACGAGTACTTCATCAATGCACAGCGAAGACGCTTCCGCACGGGTCATGGTTACTGGCCACGGGCACACAACGCAATAAACACCGGTAAACCAACTGCAGAGATGCGCTACTGCATGACTTTCAAGGCGCGCATGAAGACGCGGAATCTGGGGAGGACGGAAGCCCCGTGAACGGAAAATGAAAACCGAAACTGTTTTTCCCATTGGTCGTACGTAACGGTCGCATCGGTAGTTATTGTCAAAGCCCGCCAACATTCACGCCCCAAATGTGACGTACTTTACGGTAAATACTACAACGTCTTAACAAGCTCATTACGTTGATTGCGTTTACGGTCATGATCCTTACCGACGATCCTTACGTTGCTCACGTAGTCTGAACACGGCTTAAGCGTTCTGTAGACGGGCTTTTTTTTCACGTTTTCACTCAAGGTTGATGGAAATGTTTTTATGAAGTAGACTAAAGCGCATCTCGAAACGACATCTTGCACCTTCAGCAGTGCAGACACAATGTGCGATCAGCAAAAAATGACCCTTGCTAATTGTTTGCATCGTTAATTTTTGGGAGCTTATACAGCAGCGCGCATAACGGTGTCAACTCGTTAGCTGACAGCTTTAGTTGGGCATCCCCAACAGCCCCGCGGACGCAGGCTGCTGTTGCAAATGGCTCGCAGATAACTTCCGCAGAGCTGCTGCAGACGCCCAGCTCAAGTTGTATAATTAGTACCTACGAAAGCAGTACACTCACCGTTAACAGGCGCACGTTGTCCGTGTCCTCAGCTCAATGAATATTCCGCCCTCCAAGCGTGACTTTGAGTACGCAGCCTGGCGTCAATACCACCGAAGATTCGCATTTTTGTTCGACTACAAAAACTGCACGACAGACAACTGACGCAACCCACGCAAGCGACGTAACGCATTCCAAAAGACCGAGCAGACTGAGAGAGGATGCGGAGGCGAGCCAGCGCTCCAGAACGGCGCCGAACGGCAAACGCGCGATATGCATGGCGTATACCAAGGCGCCTTCATCACGGAAGCCAATCAAAACACGCTTCAGGAGAGTCCAGTGACTCCTGCCGAAATGCTAACTCTCTTTCTCTTCATCTGCCTTCCAAAAGTGGTCAAATGGACACCCGAAGAGAGTCACGGTGCCGTGACCCTCTTTTGACTCTTTTTTTCTTAGTGTGTACTAGAGCACTGCACGGGCTGGGATTCTCGGCCCGGGCCCGGCACTTGTTGAAGTTTACCCCCCGAGACCGGCCCGGTGGCTCAAAGCGAGATCCAGGCCCGGCCCGAACCCGATAAAAATTTTCACCTACCCGGCCCGGCCCGACCACAGATTAGGCCCGACGTGGGCCCGACTTAATAATCTAGGTCGTTTTGACCGAACATGGAATCGACAGCAGCACATTTTTAAGCAGCAAATATTTACGTTTTCTTGGCGCATGCTACGCTAACAAGTATGTTTTAATCTATGACAATTCCTAGTACAAAAGGGCCTCACTGCATGTGGTTAGAGTTGACAGACATGCCGGATACGATGAAAGGTTATTCGGAAGCGGTATACTGTACCCATTTTTCTTGCAAATACATTGGGAATCGTCGAGAGCTTTTGGTAGCATATAGGGAACCCAAGCTCAAGTTTGCGGCGCGACGACAGCGCCGCGCTGGCTGCGCTGCGGCTCTGTCGGAAAGCTCTGGAGCTTATGCGCGGCGGCGCGGCCAACTCAGCCCCTTTCACGGTAGCGGTAGCGCACGTGCGCACGCGTTCTTCTGAAGGTGCGGGTAACTGGGGGGCCGTCAGCTCAGGACGTTGAACCGAGAGGCTTGCTGTGCGAAGCTGCGCATTTACGTGATGGCAGAAGCGACCCCATGGAAGTGGACGTGAGATCGGAAGTATTCCTGTGTCGTCGGCTGCCACAACAGTGCAGACAACACCAAGGCACGCGATTTACGTGTGAAACTGCATTTTTTCCCGGTCGTGTTGCACGAGAAATAAAGGTGGCAAGCGTGGATAGCTGACAGCGCTGTCTCGCCTTCTATTTTGGTTGTCTGAGTTCATTGCTTTCGTTCGTTTCGACTACCTGAATCGGTAAGTAACGCGGCGCATGCACGCAGCGACTACAGTAATGATTACACGCTGTCTTCTCGCGTTGTGAAAGTCCAGTTACGGTTGTACGTGAAACAACTTTGTGTTTTGATTACCCGTGTTCGTGAGACCTACCCGTCGTTGTTGAACGTTCACACTCGCGTTATACCGTTATCGTTGCGCGGTTGGTTGAATTCAACTGAAATCGGCACATCGTCAGAAGTTCGGCGCCTGCAATTCACGCGTCGGGAAGGCTGCTTTATCACGCCGAATGGAGGTCTGTGCATTTTCAGCAAGCTTTGACATCTATCTGCTGGTTTGCTTTGTTTTTGTCACTTTATTAGTGTGATATATCTTTGAGCCGCTAAATATAACTGGCACTTAATACATGCTTTGCGATTGGAACCTTGAAGTAACCACCTTCTGAGTGTGCGAGTTTTCTAGCCGCGTTCGCGCAGCAGGTTTTATACGCCTGTCAAGTCGATATCATAAAAAGAGTCTGCAAGCATGACGCGAGAGTAAAAAAAAACGAGGCGAGCAGTTCATCTTGCTTCACAGTGGTTAAAGCTCAGCTAGCTGCCTCGCGTCTTAATCGGCGGGTGATTCTCCAGCGGCACGGAGGACTTGACTCCAAGCTTCCCAGGAAACAGTGCCAGGGCCGTATAATTTCTATTTTTAGCACGCCGCAAACGTTAGTTCACGAAAGTACACAGCTGCTACTGTAAACATGCCATATCAAAACAACAATCATATGATTTGTAGTCTACACCGCAGAACATCGATAGCGTGTACGGCTTCATTTCAGAGTACATATGGACCATTACGCATCTTTACCATGACAGAATGAGACTTACCTCGAGGTATACGTCCTATACGGTGTAATCGCGACTTGGCAAATGCATTTCGCTTTGAGTCGGGCGTCGTTGTCGTCGATCGTCTGCTCTTCACCGTTAACGGGATTGACGAGCCTTTCTCCTTTTATCAAGTTCGTTTTTCAGAAGTGCTTGTCCAGCTGTGAGATATTTTTGATCCCGCACTGCAGGCGGTACATTGTGAGGCGCCGCAAGAGCTCTGCACGTGCACAGAAGCGAGCGGCAACGCGGTGGAGAGAAGGGAAAACGCGCGCTGCTTACACCCCAGTTTCTCTTTTTCTGCCAGAGATGGCGCTACCTGTCAAGAGCAGCAGCGCCGCTAAGCGTTGCTTGGGAAGCCTATATTGTAGCAAGAAAAGTGATTTGCAGCATGAGTTCAGTTTCAACAGGGAGCGCAATAAGAACAGAGGAGAGAAAGAACTGAACGCTCTCTTCACTTTGTTTTTATTGCGCTCTCTATTGAAATTCACAGAATGCTCTAACAAAAAGTTAACCGTGCACCTTTCTGGATATGTAGCAGCTGTCTACATATTACAACAAAAGTAATAGAGGAAAAAAGTCAAATTTATTACCTTTGTTCCGAATACGCTAACCTAGACAAAAATTATAACGAGCTCCGTGCATCACGTGTACTTTTCGAAATACGTATAAACAACCAAAAGGAAGAAAAAGCATTTTGTCATTGTGTTTTTTTCCATATATCACTCCCGTGCTAGTATACACATTGTATAAGTTCGTTGTGGCATAGTTTAAGTTCATTTCTTTACATGTTATTTGGCGAAAAGTGAATTATCAAGAGATTTCGATTGTAAGCACACCATGCGCTGTTATGTCAGATATACTGCCGCGCTAAAGTTTCTCGAACTGGTTGTGCTAGCCACAGGGGCGCACAAACTCTGCCTTGCAAATTGTGAAGGGATCCGGCAGTCGCTGTTTTCAGATTTCCACCACTGGATCAAATTTCGGACCTCTGTTCACACCTATGCAAAATGAGCATAGATGTCCCTCTCCCTTCATTTTTCCTACCTGCGAACGTCGTGCCACTCTTCAATATAATAGTCTATAAAAATCATCTCCGAGGGCTTCTCCTTGCAGGTTTCAGCAGTGTACGTTATGCACTGTTTGTGCTATGCTCTTTTTTTTTCATATTACAATGATGCATGCCTTGCTAACGATATTGGATAACATGGGCAGGACTGGTAGAAGGTAGGAGAAGAGATTTCGATTTATTATCGGGGTTCGTTCCAGTTTGGTAAAATTGGGGGACGCTTAAGCTTCACCTTTAAGAATTGAACGCGATAGCGATATCCTGCCCCTAGTGCGCACTTCGAACACTACGAGTGTTTAACAGAATGCGCACACTAAGGTGCGTGCCTTATGTAATGGGTAGCATGGTTTAAACCAGAAACTTTTTCGAAGTTGCGATGCACCCACTACGTGGTCTTAAGGGAATACGCGCTGTAATGTGTGTGCCTGTTGTAATGGGTGGCTGTCTTTAAACCCCCAAGTCGTTACGATATTGACAAGGTGTGACGCCCGATGGCAATGTAAGCTTGTACCACGCAATATTACTGCGATATTACATCTCGTACCGTGACACCTGTATACAGGAGGCGTATTTTTAGGAAGCATGGAAGTTACTTTCAGCGCTGCTCCAACCAGAGGCGTGGCTGTGTGGCAGAACACTTGCTTGCCACGTAGACAGCCTGGGTTCGATTCTCACTCGAATCCAACATTTTTATTAATTATTTTATTTGCAACTTTTTCGATTTTTCGGTCACGGACAAGATGATGATTTTTCGCTCACAACCAACGGCGCCGACGCCGACGGCGGAATTTCTGCGATACGAGCTCTTTAACGCTATCGCGTTAATAAAGGCGCGAATAAGCTTCTGGATAATGACTCATTGGCTACATATGGTTCGAGGTAAAGGGACACCTCCCGACACGCAATTAGCAATTTTCTTTTTTCAAGCGCATATACTTTGCTCCATGCCTTGTTTAATGGACCTATGCTATTCCTGCATATTCCAACGCCGTTGCGGCAGTATCATGTAGCTCTCGCACCATATAGCGGAACAAGATGAAAGCTCAGACGTTAACAATGTCGACAATGAAAACAGGCTGTGCATGTCCGTGTCGCGTTACGTGACGTCCACTGGGAGCCGTGACTGAGCGACGAAAAAAAAATGTGTTTATAGTGATTCTATGTGACTTAACTCCGCGCAGAGCTTTCGGTTTAGTGGAGTACTAGAGCTTCCAAGAACGTTGCCGCGCTTTGGATTTCTGTTAAGGTATAAGGTCAATTTATGATAAGCTATAGAGGTCAATTTATTATAGTACATTTATCACTGTGATTAGAAAGTAATAATTGGGATATAAAATAATGACAGGCGTAATTAATAAAACACAGGAAAATGAGATGTTAACTTGATGAACGCCTGGTCTGCTTACTTTCAGCTCGCCCGTTTCAGATAAATAAAGTAGACCCATGAGCAAGAAGCAGCAGTACATATTTGTGCCTCACAAAACTTCTCCGACTAGCTTGAGCCTGTTAATAACAAAAAGCATAGTGCACGCTAGAAGAAGAGAGAGACAAGAAACGGCAGCGTTGGGGACGCGCTGCTCTATCTCTTCAGGCGGTTCATATTAGAACGAAGCCTTCGAATTTTGCAGACCCCACATAAAAAAAATTTTTTTTTCGAGATAAAATATGCAGAACATATATGCATGCACATCGTACCTGGAACAATCTTAAAGGGGTACTGACACAACATTTCGCTGCCGAAATAACCTGCGGGATCGATTCCGGTGAACATGCGTATATAATCTGCAAAATAACAATAGCCAATATACCTTGGAAGTTATTTTAAATGAATTTTGAAGTTTGTGTGAACGATCGACATCCTCGCGCTACTGACACCCTGAAAGAGGACCCTTGAGGACCCCCTACTTCCCTCACGTGACCACGCTGCAACAAGTTATGATGACGTCATAGCAACCATGTTTTTTTTTTTTTTTTTTTGCCGCGTTCGCTCCAGCAGCCTACTTCTAGGCGGCTGCTCGCGAACAGCGGGGAAGTGCGTCACAGCTTTGTGTGCTGACGTGTTCGAGCGCTGCACCTTCTAGGTGGTGATAGTTGACCGGAGCCTTGTCGTTTTTGAAACCCAAACTGACACAGGTCGGTAATCAGGAGGCTGTAATTAATTATCTGTCGCACGCTGCAGCAAACGATGCGTCGTGTTATGACTAACAGGCCCCCAGCAACATATTGCAGCAAAAAAAACGCGAGGTCAAAATTTTTGTTTCAGTACCCCTTTAAGAACTGAATAAAGTCCAAGCCCGGCCTGATCCGAGCCCGCCACCTCAAAACCGGGCCCGACTCTAAGCCCGGAGCTTCATGCCCGAGCCCGGCCCGGACGCGCCATGAAAACTACTTTACCCGGTCCGGCCCGGCCCGTGGGCCGGGCCGGATCGGGCCCGGGTTTTCGGGTAGGCCCGAGCCGGTGCAGTGCTCTAGTGTGTACAACAAGTGATAAAAGTAATGCAGTAGAACCCCACTGTTACGTTCCCGGGTTCAGCGTATTTCTCGCGGTTACGTCGTTTTCAGCCGGTCCCGGCATAGCTCTCATAGGATCCAATGCATTGGAAACCCCACTCTTAGATAGAAACAGGGGGACCATACCCGCATTGTACTTCGCGAACGGGCCCTCCGAGACGGCCCAGGCGGTCAGGTTGACTTTTCACATGGCTTGGCTTGATCCGCTTGGTGTTTGGGGTAGAATTGGCCGTCATAAGCGGTGAGAGCGGCATCTATGATGCATCTTTAAGTCCCGCCACCAGAAACACGACCTTCTAGATATGTACTTTAAATCTAAACATGGTGTCTATGACGTGACAGGGTGCTAAAAATTGGTTTTTGTGCATCAACAAAAGTACGGACTTGGAGATTAGTTTTTGCTGCCTGGGGTCATTTTCGACGCCACAGGCAACGCTGCACGATTTCTTCATGTCAATTGTGCTTCTCGCCGGCATCCTAATTTCTCATTTTCCTCCGTTTCTCGGCCCTTACGTTTTCGGTCTTTTACGTTTTTTTATTTTACGGTCCCGTGAAAAACCAATCAGCGGCGTTGTACTGCGATAACAAAGAGATTTTCCGTCTACCCTGCAACAATAAAAATAAAGTAAATTCAATACACTGTAAATTCATGCGACCGACCTACAAGTGGTGCTCGGTAGCAGTCACTCAGGCGGTTCCAGTGCGGCAAATTCTTGATAAGGCTTAGCGTGCCATTGTTTTCCACATTAATCAATGTCAATTCTCCACATTAATCAATGTATTGTGGTGTTCTTCGAAGCCTTGATAAACGGCGCTGGAGCTGACGCATGTAGCTGTCGCAAGCCTACGTATGAAGCTGCACCAAGCAACACTTATTCCACTTCTCTTTTTGGTCTCGATAAAGGGAAAAAAATTGCGGTTATGAAACAAAATGCAATTAGAAACGATAGCTTGAAGAACGCATACACCTATATGTTTCATAACGTATCTTCCTGGGCATTTAAATTGTCGTCCCATATCGCGGTACATCGATTTCTCAACATCGAGTCCCAACATATAATCAGCTATTGATAATGCCGGCAGGGTGCGTACCTGGAAAATATATCGTACCCAATCTTGCCCATTTCACGGAGTGTCAGTCGTCTCCTCCCATATCGGAGGTCGGGCTCCGTACTAGCGACAGTCTGCCCGCGTTTTCGTAGCCGGGAGACTTGCCTCTAAAATGGTGCCTGACCGAGGGAACCGAGCTTTTAAATTTGTACAGTTTGACATTGGAATGTTTATCGCAACTTCTCTGGCACTTCTCTTCGCTCATGTATCAGTTGCAACAGCTGGTAAGTGCGTCGCCGTTCCATACCTCTTTCACGTAATGCTTACCAATCTCAAGAAGCGCGTGCGCCATGGTATTAGCCCCGAGAACGAACACTGGTGGCGCGGAAGTCGCGGTGATGTGACGTCACGGCAAGGACTAGCTGGCTCCGCGGCCGAGGATCGTCTTGTTCTGCGCCGGCCATGCACCCGCTCTTTCTCACTACGGTGGTGGTTACTACTTTCTTGCGATGCAAATATTCCACGGCAGAAGGTGGATGTTTTCGCTACTAGCCAAAGTTAAGTAATCTGCAGAAGCTTTGAGTAATATAGCTCATAATAGCCAAAATCCCGTCCGAACGGAAGATATTCGTTGCAAGAAGCAAGACATTCGTTGCTTTCACCGCGCACTCCAAGAAATCGGTGCTAAAGAAACATTTACGCGAATGGTTCTCACTTCATTACAACTTGGCATACGCTCCACGGGTAGAACATGTTTCCCGAAGAATTACAAATAAAATTAGGACGTTTTCAATTCACTGACTACTTTGCAGTTTGTCGTGCAAGTTATGTCTGCCTCGGCAGATTATCCAGGTGACTTGACAAAGTTGCGCTTTCTGCTACAGGAGACTTTAGATGAATCTGTCTATCATAAAGAACCAGTTAATATATCCACAACATTAAACAGAATAATACTGCCACACAGAAAACAGTTTCGTAAATAAATGCTGAGATGTTAGTATACTTCGATTATGTAATGATTTCTTCTCAACAGTCGTCTGGCATTATACGGCCTTATACTCTGATTTGCAATAACTGCTGGTCTGATGAACCATCGCGTCACAAGCGGTAATGTTAAATTTTCCTGGGAGCGCTGTTGATAGCATTCGCTTGTAATAATAATAATATGTAGGGTTTAACGTCCCAAAACCACGATATGATTATGAGAGACGCAGTAGTGGAGGGCTTCGGAAATTTCGACCACCTGGGGTTCTTTAACGTGCGCCTAAATCTAAGTACACAGGCCTCAAACATTTTCGCCTCCATCGAAAATGCAGCCGCCGCGGCCAGGATTCGATCCCGCGACCTTCGGGTCAGCAGTCGAACGCCATAACCACTGGACCACCGTGGCGAGGCAACAGCAATCGCTTGCACAACAAACTCCTGAATGTCGAAATGAGCGTTCTGAGCAGTTTCGATGGCGTTCTCTACGTCGTGACTCATGTAATATATAAACATCCTTCGCCTCAATGAGTCAATGACTGGTCTCGCACGTCGTGTCCCCACACAGGCTGATGATGGACAGGGGTAATCAAATACAAGGAAAATTAATTTACAAGCTGGCTATAACTGGTACTTACGACTGTAACAGCGCCATTGACACGATGCTGCACGAAGACACAACCTGACACCAATAAGAAGTGTCCGCAAGTAATCTCAACTTATTTTTGTAGTGAAATCAAGCCCCGAAATTATTTCGAGCAAAATGTGAAACTAAACATGATGATGACTGAGCGAGCACACAAGAAAACTTGGACCATCTCTCCGAAGGGAACCCTGATGGGATGCGTAGCAGCAGCGGTGCGCACGGCGTTGACCCGGTTGAAACGGGCGTCGACGCGGGTGCTGGAAGAACTCGAGTAAACGTTTGTTTGAAACGCAAAGACACGGGAGGCGGGTTGTGTTTCGTGTAAGTTTCATTAAATAGTTTGGCAAGACTTCGTAGTCGTTGTTTCATTAAGGCCCGAACACACGTACGCGTTGCAGCGCGTCTACGCGTGACTTTTTGACGAGGCGTCGCGCCCTCTCCCTAAGGGGAGAGAGGGCGTGCAGCTTCGCGTAGCCGCGCGCCCTCTCTCCCCATAGGGAGAGGGCGCGACGCCGCGTCAAAAAGTCACGCGTTGACACGCTGCAACGCGTACGTGTGTTCGGGCCTTTAGAGTCGAGAAACGGGCGCTGGACCGGAGCAGGCGCGCGTTTCGCCTTGACTACCACGGGTGAAGCGAGAGAGAAGTGACACGTTCAGAGGTGTTGCGAGCGGGCGGAGCAGCCGGCAGCTGCGGGCGCTACGGCGAGAATGCTGCGGGTGAGGGAGAGAGTGACGTCAGCGCGCACCTGCGAGGGAAGCGTGCGAGGGGAGCGTGATGTCAACGCAAAGCTGTGGCGTGACCTACTTGGCAACGCTCCAACACCTACGGCGAGGGGAACGCGTTGCAGCGCATTCGTACGGAGGCACGTAACGTACGGCGTTACACACGTGAGTCAAAGAGCTGCTTCGCATCTAAAAAAATCACGCCATATCCTCGAAGTGAATGATGATTGAGGAGCTGGCTCGGAGATAACCGGGTAAACCGTGAATGATCCGTACAATTCCTCTACTGTCATATAAAGACGTCACACGATGTTATAGTAGCGATTGTGGTCAAGTTGTTGTCGAACCACAAGCGGTCGCAGACCTTGCACCTGTGGCCAAACGTGTGGTCGAAGAAATCGAGGAAACGTGGTTTTGCGTGCGTTAGTCTCATCATCAAGGTGCTAGAAGAACAAGAAGAAGAAGACTTCTCTTTCGCGCGAGCGTGCGCATGCTACAATTGGGTATGCTATATGTGGTTTTGCCTACGTTAATATCATCATCAAGGCGTTTGAAGAAAAAGAGGAAGAAGACTTCTCTTTCACGCGAGCTGTGCCTGTAGCGGTCGCCTCTGGAACTCAAGTCACGCTTACGACGCGGGACTTTGCCCCAGCTTAAGAACCTGGCGAGCCAGCTCCTAAAACAAACACAACTGCGGCCGTGTTTTTGGGCAAGCGCTTTCGAGATGTTTTGCGAGCCTCGGTAGTGCATGTGTTTTTGTAACTGTGTGCAGGGCTTGGTATACCGGCAAAAACGCTGTCCGCAGGTACGCGCATGCGACCGATGCTGGTAACGCTTGCGGAGGGGAAACCATCATATCTCTGAAAGGAATCGCCCGTGAACAGCGCAACCTAATAATGTAAATCTGGTGTCGTACGTGTCAAAACCACGATTTGATTACGAGGCACACTGTGAAATAATTCTGACCGCCTGGCACGTTCCTTAACGTGCTGCTGTATCTAAGCACATGCATGTTCTTGCTGCTCACCCCCATGCGGAATGCGGTTGCCGTGGCTGAGAATCTAACGCATCCTCGAGGTTAGCAGCGCGACACAAAAACAAACCTGATCGAAGAGTGCACAACGGAGCGCGGGCACCTTTGGCGATTGTACTGCAAAAATGTATAGCTTTTTGACGTATTACTACAAGCATTATCGATGCTACTTTCGTCATTCATCAGAAGCTCGAGACATGCGAAAGCGACTGCAAACAACGGAACAGTGTACGAAGCGAGCGCACGCTCTGTATGCGCGCCACGGCGGGCGTCGAAGAGTCCGTGCCAGTGACGTCATCCGAGCATCCCGCCAGGCGGCGCCCCCCCCCCCCCACTTCTCGGGGCTAACACCAGTCTCTTGAACGAATTCAGTCGTTCAAGAGACACGAAAGGCCACCTAAACACGTCTGTGCTTTCTGCATAAAATAGGAAATAATGAAGACATCAGACGGAGTAAAGCAGGAAGTCAGCAAAGAAAGCGTTCATATACCAAGTGCATTGCCTGATATCATAAGTGCACGGCACCCTGTTTATATCAAATTACTTTTTGCAAAATGGTACCCACAGCCCCTCTGTATTCCTTTCGTTGCCGCTATTGCTCGTGCGTCAAACGATAGCCATGATTTCGAATAGTGTTTAGACCTCTAATAGAGAGTTATAGTTCCGGGTGCCCGGAGCTAAGGACGCCTCTAACATTTCGCATAAGTTTGTACCCTCCTTGAGTTCTTGTGCTCGCCAGCTGAGTTTCTTGAGGGGAGAGGGGGCCTAAAACTAGGCTCCCTATACATTATAATTCTCAGTATCTTCCGTTAATACAGCGTGCGTACCAAGTAAATCCACCAGAGATCTTATCTAGACATAGAACTTCTTATTGTTTATGTGTCTTTTCTTATTATTTTACGTTTTTTTTTTGTGGTGGGTTTTTTTTCTCTAATAGTACAACGACGATTGGATAGTCCGCTCTAACGTAGCGTAGCTATCCACTGTGTTTCATACATAAAAAATAAAATAGAGGGCTTGGTGCCCAGTTCTTTGAAATAACTAGAACGCGGAAGAAATAACACCCACCGAAGAGGGCTCGCCATATTGGTTCTGTTAACAACTAGTCAATTGTTAGTTCCTTTGAAACAATGCCGCATAATTAAAATGTCGTTTTCATTATGCTCCATTGCACGTGCATCGGAACGCAGCTAGCGTACGTGCATCAACACTGTCATTTTCTTTTACGTGCAGACATTTGCTCGTTTGAAGGCGGAATGTGTCCAGGCTGGGTATCTACAAACTGTAGCCGACAGGGCTGTTTTCAAGCTCGCAAGGTTGCCGACATGAGGCACGGACCCACCCATGATCATACCCTCATGAAAGGTAAGCCGTCAGGTCCCGTTCACTTAAGTTTGTGGTCTGTGCGACATATGTATGCACATCACACATTTATATCATTCACTGTACACAATCGTCCTAATTCATGCTGGCTCTCTAATGATTCATTCCTCCTCTTCCTTTCACCTATATACGCAGAGCAGCAGTACACAGGTCATTCTCCGCTGGCCGACCTCTCAGCGATTTCTTACGGAACATCAGGCACTTTAAATCTATCTATCTATCTATCTATCTATCTATCTATCTATCTATCTATCTATCTATCTATCTATCTATCTATCTATCTATCTATCTATCTATCTATCTATCTATCTATCTATCTATCTATCTATCTATCTATCTATCTATCTATCTATCTATCTATCTATCTATCTATCTATCTATCTATCTATCTATCTATCTATCTATCTATCTACGCCTGCGAGATGTCCTGCTCGACTCCTTCACTTGATGAATACCAAAATTGGCATTGAAGGACATGAGTGGATGGCGAATATGACCTATAGATCCGGACATGGATATGGCATACCTCTTGCGTGCGTCATGAAACACTTTCCACAAGTCACATATAGCGCATACCCGCATACCACGGGCCTTGGGATGCGGAGATGCGCCACAAGTGAAACCCGAGGAATATAAATATAAACAGCAGTTTTACAAGGAGACAACAACAAAAACAACAACAACAACAACAATAATAATAATATAATAATAATAATAATAATAATAATAATAATAATAATAATAATAATAATAATAATAATAATAATAATAATAACAATAATAATATAATATAATATTTGCTGTGGTTTTACGTGACAAAACTATCATATGATTATGTGCAGATCATAGGATATGACTTCGGGTTAATTTAAACTACCTGGCGTTCTTAATGTGCTCCTAACTTTCAGCAATCCGAGGTTCCTTAGGTCTCACCCCCATGGAAATGCAACTGCTGTGACCGGTAAATGAACAGCCCTGAAACTTAGTAGAACGACACAAGTACAAAGCTATCACGGCGTGTGAGTTTACCCCACAGTTTATGTGTGTTAAACAAGAGAAACACCCATGACTTGTTGCAGTTAATTGATATTAATGAAGCAGACAAACGCTCACAAGCGTTTTACAAGGACCCTATGCGAGTAACCACGCGCTAATGATCGTAGGCCTACGATAAGCAAACAACTACACAATGTACACAAAGGCGCCAGTTCGCATTCTAAGACTTCGCTAAAGGACCTCAAAATGTGGCATAGGTGGCTGCTCATTCACTGCTTCGCAATTGTTGAATTGCTTGGTCCCTTTCATAAGAGGCAGTGTTAACAGCACCAAGCATGGTTCTTCAGTGATGTCTCGTGGACCGGTCATGAGTCGCGGCATTAGGCAACGACTTTTAGGGGCGAAGCTCCTTACGCCGTGAGTCAGTCCCTCCTCCAGTCGTAGCCACCTCGTATAGTTCGTGAAGTGATCATTAGATGGCGTTGGTGGCGCTCGCTCCGTAGAGATACATGGTAAAGGCTAGCGTGACGCGATATCACTAGATGGCGCTAGCGCAGCATAGTTGACGAATTAAAATACGAAATGGCGCTGCGGCGCTCGCTCCATTCAGATGTATGGGAGCGCATAGTGTGATGAGCGATCACTAGATCATTGGATGGAGGCGATCGTTCGAGATGTTTTGATGCAGTGCGCTGGGATACCGCTAGCGGTGAGAGCTACAAAATGCGCTCGCTCTTGGCGCGCTTCCTCTTTCGCTCGGAGTCGCTGCGCCATATGGAAGACAAGGCGGCGGAGCGGAGGGCACGGAAAGCGGCTGCAGCGCGCGCTCGCAGACAGAACCCGGAGGTGAGAGCCCGCGACAAGAACGAGGACAAGAACGAGGATAGGGCAATGTTGAACGAATTTCAACGTCTAGACCAACATCATGGTTTGCAGATATGCTCTCATGTGCACATCCTTTGACTACTTGAAACCCACGACCATCCGAGGGACGTGCATAGACATTGCATTTACGAACGTCCAACTGCAACCCATACAAGAACCGCTCTCCTTGCATTTCCCGGTCCACAAAGCCGTCATTTGGAAGTGACAACGGAAGCCAAACCTCATCTACGAAAATGAATAAAAGTTTTTATATAACCTCACACACTGGTTCTCACGTCTTTCATGATGATGTAATGGGCGAATTTTCACGGACGAGTCATGAACCTCCGGAGCTTCGCCCACTCATCATGATTCACCCCGTGGATATGCTGTGATTTTTTTTTAAATGAGAGACAGCTGCCCGCCTAGGGCGAATAGCGATCACAATCTTCAGTAGGGTACGCATTTCGCCTGGTCAATTCTTGATTACCAGCAGAAAACAGCATTAAAAAATTCACAGCATATCCACCGGTGAATGATGAAGAGCTTGGGCGAAGCTCCTGAAGCAATCACGGTTACACCATGAAATCTTCAGTGGTTTCGCCCAGCAGAAATCAAAGCGATAGCCCAGTACATCATCAAAGACGTGACAAACACTGTATATACATATACAAGAAATTTTATTAATCGTTAGTGGTAGCTAGACGTGGCTTTCGTTCCCCCTTCATTATAACGGCTTTATGGTCGGTGATGGGTCGCAGTGGGATGTTTGCAAAGACAAAGTAGTGGGCAGTTTGCAAAGGTGGCTTCCGTTCCCCCTTCATTATAACGGCTTTATGGTTGGTGAAGTAATGAATCGGTGATGGATCGTAGTGGGACGTTTGCAAAGACGAAGTAGTGGGCAGTTTGCAAAGGATCGGTGATGGGTCGTAGTGGGATGTTTGCAAAGACGAAGTAGTGGGCAGTTTGCAAAGCTGGTTACGCCGGACAACGGAGACTTGACAAGGTTAGACTAGGAGGAGCTTCGCCCCTAAAAGACGGCACGAAGAAAGGAAACCGACCATGGCGCTGAGTAACAACCAAACGTTAGTCAGTGTTCTTACTCGTCCCTTTCTCACCATTTCACAAAACGTACGTTAATTCTTTCTTCTCCTCTTCGCCCTCTCTCCCTCTACCGTCCTACAGTTGATACAGGAGCTTGGCTGCTGACACGAAAGCCGCGGATTCCATCGCGGCAGCGGCGGTCGTAGTACGATGGAGCGGATTGCTAGAAGCCCGTGTACATAGATTTAGGTGCACGTTAAACAACACAAGGAGGTCGAAACTTCCAGCCCTCCACTACGGCTTGCCTCATAATCGTAACGTGGCTTTGTCACGTAAAATACCACATCTTCTTATCATTATTGCATTCTCTTTCGTTGTAGAATGCAAACTTTTTGCAATGTTTATTCGCTCTGGTGCGAACGCAGGGGACGGCTGGAGCGCTTACGCCGTGATGGAAAAACAAGGAAGCAAGACCCCTGTGGCCCAGTTGATGAGCACTGCAACAGGGCCGTTTTGCTTCACTGCCTGGTACCACCAGTCGGGCACGCGCGACAGCCAGGCCATGTTCTACGCGGCTGCTGCTGAAGGCGCACGCAAGCTATTTTACACCACTCAGCGAGACATGGCCGGCCAGTGGCAACGCGTGCGTTACTCCGAGAAGCGTGCTGCAGAAATCGTGGTATGTGCACGCCCATTATTTTTTATGGAACTTCTACTACTACTACTACTACTCGTACTACTACTACTACTACTACTACTACTACGGCTACCGGTAATACTATTTGTCGAGACCTGTAGTCTTCTTGCGATTCGAAGACCAAATGTGGAGCCAAGCATAGGCTATACTCTGATGTGACCGTGAAGTTGACAAAGGGAGCAGTCGCTGTGTTCAAGACGAAAGTCTTCATTTGGGTGAACTGGCGCCCGGAAAATGCAAGGGTTAAAGTACAAGCAACTCAAGCTGTACACTGATAACGGCGAGAACAGCGTCGGCCATCGAGTGATCTGTCAAACGGTAAAGCGCGTCCGCATTTATACATGTGTCATCGAAGATTCCAGCGTCATCGCTGGTGAACGCGTAAAATCCAGAATAAACTCTAATGTTCGAGTTGTGCGCGTAATCTTATCGGAAGCTTCTGAAATATTCTGGAAGGTTCGCAGTCGTTCCAGTGCCGTTTACGCAAGGCAGTATTTACACGCCTAATTGGTCGGTAACCTCAAAAATAGAAGGAAAGGAGAGCGTGTGGCACTGCTCGCCTCTGAAAAGCATTGTACTGATGCTTAAAACAGGACATGGAAGGGAAAATATATATACACAAAGAACGAACAGCAATTGAGAAAGGAGAAAAGGTAGAGTCCTGAGGTTCGCTAACGCTTATGAAATGGCCTTAAAGGTGCACGACATTGACGACTTCAGGTCGTGTGCGGCGCCGCGGAGAGTTCATAATGCCGCCCGGGATAACCTCGTAGGCCAGAGCGCCGAGATGTGGGAGCACCTTGTAGGGCCGAAGTATTGCCGAAGAAGTGTTTCGCTGAGCCCACGTAGGCGTATAGGTGTCCAGACAAAAACAAGCTTTCCGGGTTTGTATTCAATGCTGCGTCATCGAAGATTCTAGTGACTGTTGTAGACCCTCTTCTGGTTCTTGACACGCAGGTGGACGAGCTCTCTAGCTGCTTCGGTGCGCTGTCAGTAGGTAGTTGATGGTCCGCAGCATAGCGTCGAGCATCGTTGCTGGGGTGCTATGCATGATGGCCCGAGCTTCTCGGGCACACGAGTTTGCTCCGAGCTTGCATTACGGCAGTCATGACAGGAAGACAGTGCGGAGCACGCGATAGCAGCGTTGATAAAAACGGCTACAAGAACGAGAATGGCGTCACGAACGCATGCGCGGCATTTGCGGCGGTTTTCAAAGGAACACCACGTGCGAACGTGTCAGCGCCGCCACTCAGTCAACATTTTGACAGTGCAGCGACGTCAGCGTGATGGTCGCGCTATCTCTTTGCCAACTGATCATCGCGCCTCCCACGGGCGTGTTCGTGGGCGTTTGTACTCTTTCAGAAATTTTTTTCGTTCCACCTGCAGCATGGAAATTTCCGCTCTCGAAGGCAACAAGGGCGCACGCGCAGCACTCTGGTGCAGCTCGTTTCGCTTCTCTGGAATATTACTGATAAATAAACGGACAGGTTACTGCTATACTTACATTACACGTCTGAAGATTTTTCTGTAGTAGCTAATCGGTAGAAACAATGCCTCCAAAAACAAGTAAATAGTAAACAAGTAAATAGTTCTCACCGAAAATACCACCAGGGGCGCTTGCTTCATAGTTGTGAGTGGTACGTCATGAGAGCGGTGAAAGTGAATGTGAGACATCGTAGCCACGTGATGATATAACCTTGAGTTCTTCGTGCGTGTGTGCATAGTCTGTGCGATTAGGCTCATAGATGAATCGTGCGGCTCGCTGGCGTTGCGTCGTGAGCACTGTTCCCCGGCAGGAGGAAACGCCGCAGGCGGAACCGCTCTTCACCGCGGGCGTCTGTCAATCAAATTGATTGACGCGCGAACTCGGGCACAAACTCGTTGATTCTGAAAAGGCCCCAGTTCAACTCGTAACTGTGATAGTGCCGGTGTCCTTGTCAAGTGCTTTATGCGGTGGACGCTACTCAGCAGCTTCTTTGCATATAAAATAATTTGTACATCTTGCAGTGCTTGTGCAGGGCTTGGGCTATCGGAGGAGCTTGTGATCACCTAGCTTCTTCCAGCTTTTTACGTGGCTCAACTCAGTATGCTTGGTCTGCTTCGGAGTAATGACCGTGTCAGTTTGGTCTCAATATTGATGCTATTGATTAGGAAGGTCCTAACTAACATGATATTGAATGTCCTTTCTTAATTGTTAATGTTTTAATTACCACGACAATAATTACCCAGGTTTAATTCGCAAGGTCTTGAATAGCACAGAGGTAATTAGCATACTACTCATTAGCACGACCCTAATTAACACGACTTCAGTGAGTAAGGTCTTCATTATCTTGGTTTTAAGTACGCGCACCTAATTAGCGCCGTGTTAATTAGCACTAATTGTGGATGTTTTAATTACAGCGGCATTATTGACGCAAGGTCCTGATTAGTACAGAGGTAATGAGCATAATTCTAATGAGCACGATCCTAATTAACACGCTCCTAATTAGCGTCGTGTTAACATTATTTTTATAGTGTCTTAATTACCACGGCATTAATTACTCAGGTTTAATTCGCAAGGTCCTGAATAGTACAGATGTAATTAGCATAATCATAATTAGCACGACCCTAATTAACACGGTCTCGGTGAGTAAGGTCTTGATTATCTTGGTTTTAATTACATGCTCCTAATTAGCGTCGTGTTAGCGTGATATTAATTACCTTGTTCCTAGCTTTACACGACTTTATTAGTATGGTCTTAGTAAGACGTGACTTAGTTAGCTCGGCCTTAGCATGATTTCGCCTAATCAGCTTCGTCATAGCACGTCCTGACTTAGCTAGGCATACCGCCCAGCCAATTAGCTAATCAGCCGGGCGCACGTGCTCTGGGAGCGAGCAGACAATGAAGAAGGCACGGACGAGGGCGCGCGCCGGACGAGCAATGCGCTAGAATGTACAGGCCGACCATGGTGATTATACACGTGCCTCGGCGATTAGCTCTAGCCGCCGTGTTACAAGGCGCTCGGTCGGAACTAATCTCAGAGGACACGGTGCTGATTATCCTAAAGGATACTTAGTGGAGACAAAATTTTGAACAAAATTTTTATTATTTAATCACGCACAGGAGAAATCTCACCAGGCACTACCTTGGAAGTAAAGAATGGCTGCTAATGGGAATGAGAGACAGAAGAAGTCGGCTTTTAGCTAACGCTGCGAATTTTTTATTGTTCAACAACGCACTGGAAAAATCTCCCACCGGCACCACCTTGGAGGTCAAAGCGTAAGACTGGTTACGCACTACGACTACTACAACTACGACTACGACTACGACTACGAGGGACGAACGGGTGTCGCCTTAAGGGAGCTTCGCCCCTAAAAAGCGGCTGCTCGCGCTGCACAACCATTCACCGGCCACCCGGTGTATATAGGCACTGGATCTTGACCTGCGATGCAGGGCCTGTGAGAGATATCTCCTGTGCGTAGTTGAACAATAAAGGGTCGCTGCGTGCACGTTAACTAAAAACGGGCTGTGGGTATGTGTCTAAACTTTGTTCCGTCTGTCATGGCCCATGAGTAGTAATTTTGCTGTGGGAAGCATCGGCGCACACTGCATGGTTCACCCCTCCACAGGTTTCACGTTAGTGGGACTGTTTGCTTGCAGTTGGAGTTTAGCGTACGATTGACACTGCTGTTTTTTTTTTTTTTTGGATCGAAGCTCCTTAGGTCCGCACCCCGCCGTCACCGTTGAAGCTCCCTTCCCTTAAGCATCGCTTTGGGTTACAATGGCTGGTGATTTAGGACGAAACGTTGAGGCGTTGAGCGGTTTGGGTCCAGCGCACCAGATATTCGAGATTAAAAGAAATAAGCTCTGTGCACAACCGGTTATTAGGGTCTCTTCACTTTCACCACCTTTAGCGTGGATTGTGAAATGACAACCGTCATTCTAGCGCACTACGAGCGCTTTGTCGAAGGTAGTAAAAGACGCGCTCCCCACCCGGCGCCGGCGCGAAAACACAATGAGCGCGCGGCGTACGGCGTTCGCAGCTCAAATATTATAAAACAAGGCGCGCGGCGCAAATAAACAATTTCAAAGCTTACATAGTCGTTTGCGTCCCATTTCTAATTAGCTTCGCTCATTGCGTGGTTGTATTCTTACACAAAACAACTGCTGATTTTTTTCTTTAGGTGAACTTTGTTACTCGAAAAATGACGCCAATTCCTCACTTGAATACCTTCTGAACGACGTCGGCCTTTCCTATAATGTAGGTCTACAAGACGTCCCTCGAACAGTGCTGTGGTACCACAAACCTCGCCGAATAATTCTGGCCGTCAGTCGGGATTCTGGTCTTGCAGCATCTAGTCGGGGTTTTAGGTGGCCTCCAGCTGTCAGGATTTCGGATCCTTCCCAACCTTTCTTAGCTTTCTTCAGCTTTACGGCGAACGGGCCACTGGCGTTACGGAGTAGTCGGCTCCAGTGTCGGCCACACAGGTGTCTTTGCCATCAAGAAGCACGTCGAGGTCGCTGGTTCGTCGTCTTGGGTTACGCTTAGGTCATGGCGTCGAATCGCGGCTGCGTCGACTTGCTCCGATGATGCTGCGTCGGGTCGTCTGGTCTTGTTCCGCGAAGTCCCCTCATGAAGGCTCTGTATGCTAGGCAGCGAGCTGATGCCTGATGATTTCCGAATCGTCGTTGTTGGCGGCGGAGGATATTCGGCATTTCATCGTGCAGCAACCGCACCTCCATCGGTTGCGGCCCTTAGTTTTCCGGCTAAGGATTGGCAGATCAGCCGCGGGTTGGGACGGTGTACTGCAGGAGATGCAGCGAGATGTAGCAGCTGGGCGAGGGTGAACGGGATGGTTGTCATCGTTGCCACTGTGCTCTGGCAATGTATTCGGCCATGTTACGAGGTCGTTCACATGGCTGCGGACGCGTCGCGCTCACGGCGAAACCATGCAGTCCCGACTCACGGTACTGGCAGCGGCGGTACGTGCGGCCGGCTTCTCCGCAGTGGTAGCAGATTGGGTGGTGGCCGGGGGTACTCCAAACACCAGTCTTTCTCGGCGCAAAGCGACGGTCAACAGGGGGGTGGGACGGCGTCGGAAGGGTCTCGCGACGGAACTACAGCGGTGCGGCGTCTTGATGCGGGCGAGCAGGGGAAGCATGACGACAGACTGCAGCCGCATAGCCCATTGCTTCCACATCACGCTGCGGTGGTTCGGGAAGTCCCAGCGATTGACGGTCTTCCTCACGAACGATGTCGGTGATCGGATCCGCCTGAGGTTACCACCTGGGGAACATCTGCAACTCCTCCTGCACCACCATTCTGATCGTGTCGCGCAGGTCGTTGGTTCCGAGCGCATGAGCTTCCCTGTTTATTGTCGGGGTCATGCGGCAGTTGTAGTGCCTGGCGCAGAGTTCTAGCGCTTTTCGATTTCAAGACCGTCTCCGAGACCTTCTTCAAGACCGATTTTCAAGACCATCTTCGGCGGGTTGCGCACAAGTGCGGCGAAAAGTTTTCTCCGCATCAGTAAGCGAAACTTTTTGTAGCGTTAGCTACACTTGCCTAGCCGGAGCCGATTTCGCGTGGAACGTCATGAGCCGTGCTACGCATGCGCGAGGATCAGTGATGTGACACAGCTGGGTCACCGGAGCCGGCATCTCACGCGCTCTCCGCCACCGCCGCGCGCGGCTCGCCGCTGCTGGTGGCGCAGAAGCGGGAGGAGTGGCGTCGTAGCCGGGCAGAGAGAGTGGCGCCGGCGCGCGCGACTCGCCGCTGCTGCTCTGCGCATTCGAGAGGGGTGACGTCGTAGCCATGGCGTGCGCAGCTGTTCGCCTTCGCTGTGTAGTCGCGGTCTGACAATGCGCTGGTGATGCTTGTTAGCGCCTCTGACTGGCGTTTGCAGGAGGGTAAAGCCATGGAGAAGGAGATCGCAAATGCTGCTCAACAGCGCAGAAAAGCCGAGAAGCTTATCTCATCGGATCCCGAAGTAGTTGCCTGGCAATTAGCGGTTCAGCCTACGAAGAATGACCAGAAGAAGGCTAAACGTGCTGCGGATACACTGGAGCCAAGGGAGGAACGTCTAGCAAAGCGGCGCCACCAGGATGCTGAGCGACGGCAGCGTGTTACTTCACTGACCACCGAGCCGTCTTAGTGGCAATAGAGAAGCAGCCTGACGTTGAGCAAAAATAAATGTGCATGTGCCACATAATACGTATACCGTGTGTGTGTCATTGGAGCAGCAGTAAGCATCACAATCAAGCTAATCCTAGGCAATCTGAAAAGCAAATAATAATCAGCTTAACCTTTGCTAACGTACGTATATTCTGGCATAGCCGAGCTAAGCCACTGCAATTTTTTAAAGACGATAGTCTTTCTTGGGGAACCTAAACGCAGAAATTTTGGTCTGTCTTTCTGTCTGTCCTTCTGTCTGTCTTTCTGTTTGTCGGCACGTCCCTCGATTCAGCCACTCGGCCAAAGTTGAACCACTTGCCCAAGGGCCAGCCATCGTGAACGGCTGAATAGGTTCATACTTGTGTACATTGTTGATCAAAAAGCAAACATTACGCATATCTGAGGCCCAACATCACTAGGTAAGTATTAGGCGGTGTGTTCCTTTAACAGAAAATACATAGATACGCAATTTTAAAGACCTTGATGGTATGCGTTTAACGTTGAGACAGTAACGCGTTTATTAAAAGATTGCCACAGCTGAAGCGATCAGCGGTCCAAGCCGAGCAAGCGCGAGCGCCAACAAACAACCGTCTTCGTCGTCTTCTTTCGCAGGCGTTCTTGTCTGCGCCCTACCATGTTACAAATCACTCCCCCGCGGAAAAGGAGCCATCCTGGCCTCCTGGCGACATAAGGAACAGGTACAACTGGTGGGTCGTAATGCGGCTTCAGTCGATCGACGTGAACAGTCTCGCGGCCGCGACGACGGCGGTCCGTAGATGATTGAACAGGCTCAATCATATAGTTAACTGGGGATGCTTGACGTAGGACGCGGTAGGGGCCTTCGTACTTAGGCAGTAGCTTTGTGGAAATGCCAGGAGCGAAGGAGGGAACGCGAAGGCACACCAACGTTACAGGCGAATACGACTGAGGAGGCAGGTTTTCGTCGTGACGGTCCTTCTGGCCCTACTCGCCCTACAATGTTACAACCCTAGTTTCTTAAGGTGCGCTGAAAATGCGACTGCGCTGAAACTTGTCTTCCTCCGTGCCCTCTGCACAAGCTCATGTTGTCTTTCGGTTTCGGTTCAGTATTGCATTGTACGAATGACAGGGGGCGCCGCTCTGGCATTCCTGCTTTACCCAGGCGACGTGTAAGTAAGAGAGTTTGTGGAGAGTACTCGTTGAGTGCGGACGTTTCTTCTCCTTCGGCGCATCGCGCCAAACAGCGTGTTCGGGCTGGCCGGCGTCCCCACCGGTCTCGTTGGTCACCGCCGGTCTTCGCCTGCCGCTGCGCCGGGACTACCAGCCCGCAACACAGCACTCGTGTTTCCCGACGTATTGCCAGGTGGCGTCCATATCTCACGCAGCGCCTCTTCTATCGTCTTTAGACGACATTTGCAGCGAAGCACGCAGATACGCGGCCAATTTTTTTCTCTCGGACAGGACGGGGTCGGCATGACGGAGTAGGCGAGTCGTTTCTTCGGTGTACATCCCGATGATGTTCTCGTTGGGGAGCTGTACACGAGTGTCAGAAGGCTTCAGCCCTTTCCGGACGACGCTCGTAAAGGTGTCCAGGAATTCGGTACGGAGGAGGTCCCATGATGTTAACATCGGCTGTCGATTCTCGAACAAGGTCCTTGCGCCATCTTCAAGGGCGAAATAGCCGTGGCGAAGCTGCTCGTCACAGTCCCAGTTGTTGGATGTGGCGACCTGGCCGTATGCCTCCAGTCAGCTTTCTGTCCTCACACGGTGAAATGCGGAGTCTGTTGCTCCCAGAGTGTATGCGTGTCAATCATTGTAGGTGACACAGTGGCCGTCATTGTGGCTGTTGCCTTCGTCGTAGGGGTCCGTATTCTGGTGGAAGTGCTCGCTGCCTGCGGCTAGCCCGCTGGTCGGGGTCCTCTTGACGGCGTCCTCTTGATGTCCTCTTGACGGCGTGGGCTTGGCACATGACTGGAGGGGGGTGTTTGGTACGTGGACCGGGAAAAATGTGACGTGGTCGTAGCGTTCACAAAGGCAGCAATCGGTGTGTTCAACATGAAAATCTTTATTTGGGTGAACTTGTGCCCGGAAAATGAAAGGGGTATAGAACAAGCAATTCAAACTATACACTTATAGCGGCGAGAACAGCGTCGGCCGTCGAGTGACCGAAGCGCGTCGGCATTTATTGTGTGCCATCGAAGATTCCGGCATTATCGCTGGTGGCCGCGTAAGTTCCAAAATAAACTTTAATGTTCGCGTTGTCCGCATAATAGTATTGGAAAGTTGCGTCGGGCGAGGTGTGCGCAAGACAACCCTTACAAAAATCTCATATATGGACATATATAAAAATTCCCATATATGGCCACATCAGGAATTGGGCATATCAGGCCCATATACGAATATTCGCCATATATGTGCCATATATAGCGATATATGGCTTGATATGCCCAATTCCTGATATGTGCCATATATGGCCATATGTGGCCTGATATGCCAAATTCCTGATATACCCATATATGGATGAGGCCTATATATGAATGCAAGCCATATATGGCTTTATATGGGTACTTTTATATATAGCCATATATAGATGACTGCTACATATGAATTCAGCTTGTGAGGACGGCATAAATTAAAGCTGCAGAAATTATTCTACAGCTAGAATTAATGCTCCCTGATTATTGATGCCACCCAACGCTCTGCCGTAGCAGTCGTGTTTTCAACGCGAGGGTTGTGAGCTGTTTCATTGCCCTGCCAAGAAAAATTAGAGTTATCCTGAAAGCTTTATTGCTATAACTTTCATTTTGCTGTTTATTACTGTTTGGGGTCAGCACATGACTGTTAGTCAAGTTATTTTAATGTATGGATACATTCACTGCACAACAACAGTTTGGCAAGGCAGCTAAGATTCAGATCAGTTATATTCTTTTACATGCACGATCGAAGCATTCTCTACCCATGTAGCTAAAAAGCATGCAAATAAGTTGCTCTCTTGTTTCTTTTTAGTGATTTCATTCAGGCTATATCAACTTTAAAACGAAAAGATACATTGTGTTTAAATTGAGTTCTTATCGACATATTCTATTCAGTTTCAACAGGGTGGCTACTTGGGCTGGTTGGTACTGCATTCTAAAAGGAAAAATACGTTCTTTGTGCGCAAAACGTTTCAGAAGAGACAGATAGGAGTGCGCTCTGTTCTATCTGTCTTTTCTGAAACGTTTTGCGCGCAAAGAACGTATTTTTACTATTCAATTTCATAAACACATTGTCCACCGTGTTTTTATTGAGAATATTTTTGCGTGTCAATTGGGATTCTTTTGCGAGACAAATTAAATTATCTACTTGCCACTGACCATGTGGACTGCGTGTGCATTGAATGATTTAGGGGACATGATATTTAACCTTTGTGGAGTTCGACCAATAGCGGCTGGTATGCAAGCTTGTGATGTGCAAGTATAGTGGAAAAAATGGCGGCTATAAGTCTCTGCGCGAGTAGAAATGCAGTGACATTTCTTGAAAACCAGACGCTAAAAAATTTGGATTTTTCAAAACGTTGCCTGCTTTTGATACAGATACTAAAACATTAATATTTTAATCAGTTGCGACTATTTTAATCAATATTTTAATATTTTAATCAGTACAACGACTGGTATGCGCAACCGCTCGTGATAACCACATCATATCACAACTAATCTGGTCTCTACATATAATGTTGCTCTGGTCTACGCGTTCGAGTCGAAATTACGCCGATATGACCCGAACTGAAGACGGTGGAGATGAAAATATGTGCGTTAATTGGTCCTAAATTGTCCCGTTTCAATCCGTGAGTACTTTACACCGTCTTCTAGAATTGCCCTCGCAAGAAGTTTTAGCCGTGTGCACTTATCTTCAAGACAAGCGTAATTCTAAAAACAAGGTAAAAGCTGGGCGAGAACCGACAAATTAGTACACGGGCACATAAATGTCATGACACATACTTGGGGATGCGGATTGCCAACCGTTTTTCATTTGTTAATTGCGTAAGCTGTAATTGACTTTTGGTGTTCTCAATGTCAACGCAAAAAAAATATCCAGAAATATTTATGTTTTTTTTATTTTTACGAAAACTACAATAACACGAAAGCCATAATTTAGTTGGTACAGCGCTTGCTTCCGATAAATTGGGGGAGTCATGTCTGGAAGAAATAGAAAAAATAACAAAACAAAACAGTGTTGTAAAAATAAAATAGCTAGAATACGACGGCTTAATCACGTAACCACAATTATTATGCAGTCATATACTAATCAAAACATGCAATGCACTACGCTTTGTGAGTTTTCATAATTTTCGAGTACAGCGTAAGAAGGCAATGAAAACGATAAACTTACCTTAAAATTTAGCAGAGGCTGTGATGTACAGAGCCAGTAAATCCAGAGGAACTTAATCACAACTTAAGACGACCACACTTATCCGTACAGCTCTTCAGAAAGGAAGATGCGAGGAAAACTTGCACGCAAGCTTAGGCGTCCATTTTTCCGCACCAAAAGTTAACGATGGTCAAACCAACGGCCTCTCCACAAAAACACACTTGCCTCTGCATCCACAATTGCACCACATGCAGAGAAGTAAATTCCTCAGGTCTGCGTTGAAGTCAGTGCAAAATCAAAGCAGTCGCTGAACACGAAATAAGAGCAAGAGGGATCACAAGTCACGAACACGAGCCGCGCATGCTGCTCCGGTCAGCAAAGAAGCAACAGCGGCGGAGATGGATACAGCCTCGATCATGATGCAGCGCTAAGCTGTCCGTGAGATCACCAATTTACACAGTTGTCGCTGCAGTAAATTTCGCGAAGCTTATTGGCAAACAAATTTCAACTCTTCATAATTATTAACGCGATATTAACACCTTACAAGTTAAACTTTTCGTGTGCTCTTTTCTTTATCGCAACCGTAGATGGGCCTACGTGCCTTCTGGTCGTCTGTGTTCCTGCGTGCCGTGGAAGTTTCCAGTATGCATTCGCCGAATTGCTCACCCCTCAGACCGGAGTCGCTCGTCCTCGCTTGTGTCCACCGCGTGCAGCACCGCGTTTAACTAGTCACGCGGGTTTCGGGACAATAGGGCTCGCTCTATCCCCGCTGGCTGCCGAGAGGCACAGGTGCATGACCTTTGAGGGAGGCGTTCGTAGAATCTGCAATTCGCTGCTTCACGTACGCTGGCTGCCACGACGCGTTCGATCCGGATATTTATCTTACTTCTCATGCTTTAATAATAATAATAATAATAATAATAATAATAATAATAATAATAATAATAATAATAATAATAATAATATTATTAATAATAATAATAATAATGGTAATAATAAATGTACTGTTCCTACAACCCCTAGATGAACGTTGAATCAACGATATTATTCCCATGGCAAAAATTATATGGCCCCATTGAAACAAACGGGTGTGTCCGCGTACTCATGAGCCGCTGCGCGCGAGCGTGTAATTATGCATGTGCGCGCATATGTATACGTATTCGCGTATAGTTCACAAGCATATGCGCCACACTGTTAGTGTTGAAAGGATATAGCCCCATGTAGCTTTATTTATTACGTGGCTGCTCTACGGAGCGCTGTAAATAGAATGACCAGTCTGGTTAATGTAAGGCCCTAAATTATTCACAAAAACGTCTCGTGATAAATGCATTCGCAAGGTAATATTTAAGGCAATTGCTGCACGTTATTAGCGATCCCGATCAAGAAATGACACACACAAAATAGAAGTCTTGTGAATTCGGGGTTATAAAACTGCAGCATTCTGAGCGCTTAATAATTGGTGAATTAAATGTGCATCGTGTGTGCATCAATTCGACACTTCTTAACGTATACCCCTTAAGTATGTATCGAGTGAGATTCAACTGACGCTTTCAAACCTCGCATCAAATGAATTTTTTGAATGTACTCATTACAAATGGACATTAAGTTGACGATCTGCTCATTCAAGAAGTTTATACGCAGCCAAATGAAACGCAAAGCGCATTTTTGCAAGACATGAGCACGACACCAATGTTTAATGTAAGCATAAGGCCTGCGAGTTGTACTGTCTCATTTTTGTTTTTGAAAATACTGCCTCAAATATTGCTCTGCGCATACTACTATGGTAAATGTCAACTGAAAGTGGTCCCAGATGTGAGTAAACAACGTTCACAGAAACCTCGCTAAATGAAGTGTCCAGCATATAGCCATCACAAACTTCGAATTATCAGCAAGTTTGTCCACTGATGTGCGAGATAAAAAGCTGCATTAAAACTAGCTTTTATTTAACCATGCATTACTGTGAACAATAGAAGTTGCATGCATGGCGTTTTTTATATACCACAACTATAGACATCGGCTTGGTTAATGAGAATAGCAAGGTTTGGGAGCTTGCATGTATTATATGTGCGGACAGGATAGCGCCCTTGTAAAAACATCTCGTATATATAATAATGACGTCGTAATATTGCCACTTATTGTTGGAAACCTAAAGTTCATGTAAAACTCAGTACAAGCTATACACGAGTGAACCATGCACTGACACGTACATAGACCTTACTATTTTGTCTTTTATGATTACATTGCAACAATGTTTATACTTGATACTCTTGTTGGTGTAGATACCAATTAGGCCACTTTCCAGTACGGATTGCCATATATGACATTCCCCATATATGTTAGTAACTCGTGCCGTATATACGTTGTTCATCCCATATATGGTAGCAGAACCCCATATATGGATCTACTTGATGTACATATATGGTGTGGCCGTGCCATATATGACTGCATTTCACTCCATATATGGACCAACCGCGCCATATATGGCTGTATTTGACTCCATATATGGGCCAATCGCGCCATATATGGCCCTATTTACATCCATATATGGTAAGCGGTAGCCACATATGCAGACATGTATACTCATATATGGCCGCATATAATTTATATAAGTGCCATATATGACATTTCCGTAAGGGAATAGTTACACGTGTGTGGGTGGGCAAGATGAGACAAATGGAAAGGAGCGCGTGTGGCAGTGCAGGGACCAGGTCTGTCAAAACCGAAAAAGTCAGCGTTTCACAGCTCGAGGAGCCACGCACTCGTTCACACATGCACAGCCCTGACGATAAAGGAAATAGAGGGACGCGGTAGCAACAATGATGGCACGAAATACACCTAATAACTTACTTTAACAATACTGGTATCAGGAAGAAAGATATATATAGCTCAAACATTGAAGCAAGACAATCATTGCTTTACGATGCTCTTGAATTGTTGAGAGACGAGACGTCCGACAAATTTGACTAAGTATATGTGTTTAGTCCAAGTCCCTTTCAATCACCTGCGGTTGCCTCAGAGATGAATCTTTCTAAACAACTCAGATAGCGACAACTATGTGGGTATATGGTGTGTGCACCAGGGGCTCGCACACCGGGCACGTGCCGCCCCGCTCTCCCACCCCAAATTTTTTTTTCTGTCGCGGGATACAGACCACAAACTGACACTCGACCACATCGGTGCGCCCGGCCCACACTTCAAATCAATGAAGTTCCCCCCTCCCCCACCCGAACGAAACTTCTGCCTACACCCCTGTTGTGAACAGACTGGCCTGTTGCAGTGCACCAAGGAGCACGTAAACATCTCGCGTGTACAAATATATCGCGCGCACGTCAACCGCACGCTCTATGTAAACGCGCTACGACGGCGAAAACGAGCGCGAGTGCAAGATGCGCTGGGACAAAGAGAAGTTTTCAGCACCAACGTCGTTTGCTACGCCGTCTCCTACTGAAGGATCCACTACCTGCCTTCGTTATCGGCGGGGCTGGTTCTCCCACTCACAGATAACAGCGTAACGAAACTTTTGCTTTATTTTATCGAACACTCGCTTGCAATAACAGTTTAATGATGACTATCTACAAGATACTTTATGAAATGCCAACAGCGGGGAACTGACTCGGAAAAAAGAGAAAACAAACACGACAGACATAACAGCCTTCGGCATGCCCCACCGACTTGGCCACTCATGCTGGAATAAGTCGGTGTCGGAGTCGTTGGTTGTGAGCGAAAAATTATCTTCTCCGTGACTGAAAAATCGAGAAAGGTCCAAATCAAAATCTTATTTTCGAGTGAGAACCGAGCCCAGGCCGTCTGCCTGACAAGCAGGTGTTGTAATAGAGTACGACGCTTTTGCTTGAAACTCTTTCGGAATAAGGAAACACTATATGAATATATGTAGTGGAACAAGTTTCCTTATCGTATGCAATATTGCGTTGCAGAAGCGTAGAATTGCGCCAGGCGTGAATAAAATTGAATAGCGCAACGAATGGGTGCATTATTGGCCCTCCCTTTACAAAGCGCTTAGGCATATTTAATCATCATCAGCTGCAAAAGCATCGACAAAGGGAGCAGCTGCGTAGGTTCGCGTGTTGCGTTAGGGATGGGCAGTGGGTCCTTCGCTGCGTCGCCAAAGGAAAAAATTATGGCGTAGTGGGTACTTAAGAACTGTACGTGCACCAGGCATTCTGGGATAGTTGGAAAGGGTCAATGTTGCGCACACAGTCGTTCGTTTCCTTGCGGAATGGTACAGGCATGCACCGAGAACCGAAGCCAGGCTAGCAATTGAGAAAGCGATGCGCACGGGGCCCAGTCACGCTATCACGTTCTACTCCTGACGGCAAAACTCAAGCGTCCTCCATGTTTTTTATGTGTTGTAAAAAATGTGCGCAGTTTGCACCAGCGATGCAAGGTTGGAACGACAATGGAGGTAGTTTTCGGACTACCGAGAAAGAACGTGCCCTCCCGAGCCCATGTTCAAACATCGGTGTGGCGGGAACATGTCGCGTGACTAGTGTCACGTGATTTTGGCGGGAACGTGTGGTGTGACTTGTGCTACGCGATTTTACGCCACTTGACGTGCACTACGTCATTTTGGCTGGTACATGTCATGTGACTAGTGCAACGTGTTCTGACAGCAACATGTCGCGGGACTAGCGTTGCGTGATTTTACGCCACGTGACTAGGGTTACTTGATTTTGGTGGGAACATGCCACGCGACTAATCTTAAGCCCCAACAACACGTACGCGTTAGACCACGTCAGCAAGCGATGCTAAGCGTCAGCGTCTGTCGAGGAGGCAAGCCCCAACCACGCATACGCGTCGGTACGTCAGCGTCAGCATCTAAGCGTCAGCATCAGCCCAAGAGGCCGGGTGGCGAGTTGACGCGCAACGAGAAGCGACGCCGAGTTTTCACGCCACGCGCTCACGCGTTATAACGCGCACGTGTGGTTAAGGCTTTACGTGATTTTACGGCACTTGACTTGTGCTACGTCATTTTGGCTGGGATATGTGACGTGACCGGTGTTACGTGATTTTAGCGGGAACACGTCGCGTGACTAGTGCTACGTGATTTTACGGCGCTTGACTTGTGCTACGTCATTTTGGCCGGGATATGTGACGTGACTGGTGTTACGTGATTTTAGCGGGAACGCGTCGCGTGACTAGTGCTACGTGATTTTACGGCGCTTGACTTGTGCTACGTCATTTTGGCTGGGATATGTGACGTGACTGGTGTTAGGTGATTTTAGCGGGAACACGTCGCGTGACTAGTGCTACGTGATTTTACGGCGCTTGACTTGTGCTACGTCATTTTGGCTGGGATATGTGACGTGACTGATGTTACGTGATTTTAGCGGGAACACGTCGCGTGACTAGTGCTACGTGATTTTACGGCGCTTGACTTGTGCTACGTCATTTTGGCTGGGATATGTGACGTGACTGGTGTTACGTGATTTTAGCGGGAACACGTCGCGTGACTAGTGCTACGTGATTTTACGGCACTTGACTTGTGCTACGTCATTTTGGCTGGGATATGTGACGTGACTGGTGTTACGTGATTTTAGCGGGAACACGTCGCGTGACTAGTGCTACGTGATTTTACGGCGCTTGACTTGTGCTACGTCATTTTGGCTGGGATATGTGACGTGACTGGTGTTACGTGATTTTAGCGGGAACACGTCGCGTGACTAGTGCTACGTGATTTTACGGCGCTTGACTTGTGCTACGTCATTTTGGCTGGGATATGTGACGTGACTGGTGTTACGTGATTTTAGCGGGAACACATCGCGTGACTAGTGCTACGTGATTTTACGTCGTTTGACTTGTACTACGTGATTTTGGCTAGAACATGTCGCGTGAATAGTGCTACGTCTTCTTACATCACGTGACCTTGGCCGAAACATGCCACACGAATACTGTTACGAGATTTTACATCGCGCGACTAGTGTTGCGTTATTTTACGTCACGTGACTACTCTTATGTGCTTTTACGCCACGTAAATAGCGTTAGGTGATTTTGGCGGGAACATGTCACATGACTAGTGTCACGTGATCTTACGTCACGTGACTGGTGTTACGGCATTTTACGTCGCGTGACTAGTGTAACGTGACTTTGGCGGAAACATGTCATGTAACTCTATATATGTCAGACATGTCACGTGACTCTATATATCTTTCTCTTTCTGTTTTGCTCGCTTTTCTTTCTATCACATTTTTGTGTATGTTTCTAGTATCTCTTTCCCTCTCTGTGCAGTTATTTTTATGCTTTCTATCTTTTATGTCTTTGTTCCATTTCTTTCTATATCTCTCGTTCTTTCTATCTCCCTCTTTCTTTTTGTTTCTAAATCTCTATCTTACCTCTATAGTGTACTAGAATATTCGAATATTCTCCTAGTGGCGCGTCCTCGAGGGAGGGACAATAGGCCGGTTGAAGCAAACGCCAGTAGCTGCGACTGGTGGCGTTGCTGCGCCTTTTTCTAGTCGCCGAGCCGGTTCGGGCTGGTTTGGGCCGGTTCGGACGCGCTTTGCGACTGCTTACTTCGTTCGTCTGTAGTGCGACGCCATACTTTCAACGTGGTAGCAGTAGCACTTGTAAAAAAAGCGGTGGAGGACTTGTTTTTGTTTTCTTTTTTTCTCAGACGCTTCTATGTACGATGCTAAAAAGAAAAAGAGAGTCTCGTTCTACGCCGTGAAATGGTGTAAGGAAACGCCGGAATAATTTTGTTTAGATGCGGTTCTGTAACCGATAACAAAGTACAAAAATTTTATCACAATCAATGTGTGTCTGTCGAGGCCTTTATTTATTTGTACGCCTTCTGGCATAGGAACGCAGCGCAGACGTTGCTGTGCACTTTTATGTAGTTTGTAACCAAGGAGGTTTTTAAAACCTCCTTGTTTGTGACCAGCACGCGATTTAAATGTGATAGATATAGCGCCATAGAAGAAAAACAGGTCCATACATGCTGGGTTTGTGCAATGTATGATAAAAGTTGCGAATACATACTGCTGAGGCGATGTCCCGAGCTGCAATGAATCCGCCGGTCTGCAGCCTTTACGCTAGCAGACCACGTTGTCGATACTAGTGTGTTGACGTGGTTTTCAGAAACTTTCTTTACACTATACTACAGTAAATACAGTCTTTTTGTGCTGTAATAAAAGAATCCGTTGCATAAGGAACGCCTACAAACTCGGACAACGTCAAACGCACCGGGAGACAGCGGCTGGTCTACTAGAAAAAGGCGCAGCGGCGGCACCTGGTGGCGTCTACACAAGCGGGCACGCGCGCTCCTTCCCGGACGCGTCACTAGGAAATTGTTCTAGTACACTATACTTACCTCGTTATCTCACCAATCAGAGTTATTAGATAGCACGCCCGACAAATCGGCACACCTGTTGTGGGATCGAAGCAGAAGGTGAAGAGGACGAAGAGGGAGAAGAGTGCGAAGAGAACACGTGCCGGCAAATGATGATGATAATATCTATTCGCACTACCCGGCGCAACGAAAAGCCTACACAAATTTTCAATTCAGGTACATCTCTCACGACACATCAGTGGCGTAGCCAGGAGGGGGGGGGGGGGGCACACCGGGACCGTGTCCCCGCATCGAATTTTTGGCGCTATGGCATACAGAGCTCAAAATGACATTCGATGACATTTGCCTGCCCGACCCCCAATTCAGGTCAAGGAGGTGCCCCCCCCCCTCGGAAAACATTTCCGGCTACGCCCCTGCGACACATCGAGGCGTTACTTCACAGACTTCGACTGCAAGTAGCGTATACAAACAGCTTTTTGCACAAGAACACCGATCCAACTCACCGGAATGCTACTGTAGTCAAGAAGATGCGAATGCTGGGCATGTTCTTTTGGAATGCATAAAGTGCGCTAATAGGAATGAAAGAAACTAGCATATTTGGAGAAACACTCCCACGCATTACAGAAATATTTGGATAGTGGCCTTAAAAGCAACTTCAGCAAAAGGCGAACATCTTCCTAAAGGGCTTCTTACTGGACACTGGACTGGATAATTGTTTGTGATCAACAGCTATGTGTTGCTCTATAAGAAATGGGGCGTTACTCCATATACTGTGGGCCGAACTAGAAATGGTAACCACTTTCTTTTCTTTGTTTGCTTCAGAATTTATAGAAATTGAGTAGCCGAGTTAATTTAAACATCAGCATCTCCACAGGAAGTCACATAAGAAAGAATAGAACAGCTCTGCTGATGAAAGGCACTCTGTATGGTTAAATATAACTGGCTCATGTCCCTGCAACATTGCTATGCCGGGCTCGTTAGAAAGGATGTATTTCAAAGGTTATGTAATTGTCTTTCCCGGGGCTTTCAATAGCCCCCATGTGTTTGGATCGGTTGGGTTAAGTAGGGGTGAGTCAACTTTAGGATCGCTCTTTGGGCCAACCACCCAGTATAACGCCTCAGCCGAGTCAACAATTATCTCGCATCACACAATAAACTGCTGTAGTTACACAACGGCGCCGGTCTACCTCGTAATACTTGTTCTTCCTCAAACGGCGTGGCGTAGTCAGCTTATATGACAGTGCTTCGCATAATATCGATTGCCACAGTGCGTGGAAATTGTCCGAATTTTTTTCCGTTCACGAGAATTAAAATCTACCTGAATGATGTGCATTTTGTAACCATCGAAGTGCTGCGAACCATCGGGGCAAAAGCTCTAAAGGCGGTTTCCCGTCCATGCTTTCCAGGATGCGCACACCGCGCGGCAGAATCGTTAAGGAAAATATCTTCTCCCACGTGTCTCGCAGGGTATCGCGGGATATTTGCCCAGATCATCGCGGTGATGTTGTCTGGTGAAATATTTACAGATTACCATTCACAAGTTCGTCCAAGTTTCCCCCGAAAGAGATGCCTTCGCCTTGGACGACTTAAGTGTGGAAAGCGAAGAATGTCCTCCTGGTAAGCTATACATATTTATTTATTTATTTATTTATTTATTTATTTATTTATTATTTATTTATTTATTTATTTATCATCCCGGCTGTAGCATAAAGCCTAGGGTTTACTATGCTAAAAGATTAGCACAGCTAGCACTCAGTCGCGCAATGCTGGGTCACAGAAGAGCTGGTGTGTGCACCTAGCTTGTCCTGACTTGTCTAGGCATTTACCCTCTCACCTGTCTCTCTCCCACCTCTTGCTATACTATAGTAAACATGGATATGCTTGCTTTCTTTGTCATCTTTTTGTTTTAGTCTGTGTCTTTCTATTACTTTCTCTCTATGCCTGTAAGCAACTCTCGACCATAACAGCTCTACTGTAGAAGAACTATAGCGCATATGTGCCACAGGAATTGAGCAATCCCACTACTCACCACACTACTTCACTAAAGATTAATAAGGGAGCACACGGGCGGCGAACACCGATTAGAGGCCTCAGCGTTGCAGCTTTTCTTGAGTTGCTACTTTGTAGGCTTTCCGTGACAGAACGCAACGAAACGTCACGAGAGACGAGAGGGAGGAAACAGCCAATAGGCGAACTGAGGGAATTCAGGAACGTTTTCATCGCATGAATAAATATAGAGTTATATAGCTGAACATCAATATTGGGAAGCATTGTCTTTCAAAGCTTGAAACTGAAGAGCGCGATGACTTTTCAATTTATTTCTGTTAATGTCTTGAACAGGCGCTAGGTTGTCGCAATTTCACGAGTCGTTCGGTGGTGAGAGGCTGGTTGCCATTTTTTCGCACACTACCGGCACAGAATTAGAGTAAGCCTAACAGAAAGTAGGCTAAATTGAGTCTCCGTACCCCAGCGCTTACGTTTCGGTGTAATGCCAGTTGTGCGGAGGTCGTTCTGTATCCGTTCTATGGGACAGACCCGTACATCCGTCCATTCTGTGCCCGTTCTTTGGCAAAATGATTGACAGCACTGCCTTTTCCGATTGCTATTATCACATTGACAGACGAGCGTCGACCAATCCTGTGCGGCTCCCAGCGTTTTCTCGTGGCGTTTTGTTCCGTTCTATCACGGAACACGTAAAAAATATATCTCTTTTTAGCCATCTGTACCAAGTGATTGGGCAGTGATTGAGCCCATGCCGGTTCATCATGATGATAATTTTTTTATCTAGA